>NW_015152016.1:92589-96267 GCF_000732505.1 Cyprinodon variegatus | reverse complement strand
TGGGGGGGAGATGTTCATGTTGCTGCAGTCTGCAGTCTGGACGTTAGATGTCGCTGAAAATTACACACTGTAGCTTTAAGAGCAGTAAACTGAGAGTCAATTTGAAATAAACATAAATTCTGATAATTTGAGTCCTGGGAACAGGATGACACAAGACAAATATGAGATCTAAATGGTCCCACATTGAGCTTGCTTCATATTCATTGATAAATTTAATATTTAACTGCAAAAGATTCTAGATCCTTTTTGCAGATCTCGCTGACAAATGAACTTCTACAAACACGTCTGTTCATCAGTTAATATGTTGGTCAGGTGTTTTTTAATTTAACATTATTGATCTCACATTAGAGAAATGTACTTTCTTCTGCATTTAACCCAGCCCCTTGAGGAGCAGAGGGCTGCCATTGTGCGGCGCCCCGGGGAGCAGTGTGCGGTTAAGGGTCTTTCTCAGGGACCCAGAGTGGCAGTCTGTGGGTGTGGGGCTCAAACTCAGAACCTCTGGACTCCAAGCTCTATGCTCTAACCACTAGGCCACCACTTTTTTGAAACAATTCATGCAGCGACACTGGGCTTTGCTCTATGAGCTTGACTCAAGCGCCCTGTGGTACTGGACAAATAACTGTATATGTGTGTGTTTTCTTGTTTTTAATACATTGTGGGGCCCATTTTCAGGGAAAATTGTGTGTTGTGGGGACTGCTACTCCTTTAAATATGAGAACATAAAATAAAAGAGTTTAAAAAGTAAATCACCGAATACGTGAAGAGGATTTACAAAATAAGTGTCTCAAAATAATACTCCATTATTTAAAAAAAAAAATGTAAAATACTAAATCGCATAATTTAATACATCTTTGGGTAAATAAAAAAATCTTGATATATAATAAAAGACTGGGTAAAATTTTTTTTTATATTTATTTTGTTTTATTTAATAGGGGTATTTATTTATTTAATGGAATATTTATTGACAATTTATCAATAGCAGTATGAATTTAATTTTGAATTAAACATGTCTCCATATCTGATATACGTACATGGGTACGTTTTCAAGCGGTGTCCCGATACGGCAATATTGCATAGTGATCCAGGTATCGTATTCTCAAGTCTATACTAGTAATCCTTTTTTAATCTGCAGTTTAGATTGCAAATTGTAAATGTTCACAAGACATTAAAGCCAGACCACAGAATCTGTAATAATCAATATCCTTTCTTTTTTAGTTGGAATTCTGTTCAGTTCCATTCTCTGCAGACTTTTACCTCAGTCTTATACTGTAGCTTTACTTTACTGTCTGATCCCTTCCCACCAGTGAACGTGGATCATACCAGTAAAAGTCTCCATATGGGGTCTGACCAATCAGGACACAAAAAGAAAACCTTGTCCACAATGATGCATATGAACAAAAGACTTTCTGCCTTTAGGTTTAAACTCAGACACAAGGGCAATCCTGGGATGTTTTATTTATTATTGTGTATGTATATGTATATGTATATGTATGTATATATATATATATATATATATATATATATATATATACGTCCATGTCTGTAGTGGACGATTTAAATAGAAATATCAAGCATAGTGCTGACAGCTCAACTTTATTATTTCTTATTTTCTTTATAGATATTCATGTTGGTTTGCGTACTTCTAAAGGATTCTCTAAAATGATCTGTGTTGTTTTTCTCTCCTGCAGATCAGAAAACCATCAGAGTTAAATATGGAGAAACTGTCACTCTACCATGCAGAGCTCCTCTGAGGGAAGAACTTGATGTTATAGAGTGGAGCAAAGCTGATCTGGAGTCAGATCAATTTGTTATTTTGTTCAGTGGCAATAAAGTTAATGACGACTCTCAGTCTCCATCCTTTAAGGACCGGGTGGATCTGCAGGATGTGGAGAATGGAAGCGCTTCTTTGATCCTGAAGGAGGCAACACCTGATGATTCAGGAACATATGAGTGTCGAGTCGTTCAGGGAGGAAACAGCTGCAAGAAGAGATCCATTCTGGACACTGACCTCATCAGCATCATTACCCTGATAGTTGACCCAGGTGAGTCTGATTGTTTCTGGATCAGAACCTCCAACAGCTTCCTGGTTCTGATGTGAAACACAAACCTCTCAGATCAGATGTTTTTCTCCAGATTTGCAGCTTCTTGTTTTAGATTGAACAATAATCCACAGTCTTTTGGTCCAACAGAGCTGAAATTTTTTATCAGCATTTATTCCCACAGACTGTGATTCTGTTGATGTTTTAACTTCATCAGCTGAACCTTCAGAAACTGATTTAACAGAGAGAAATATTGCTGAGTCACTGCTGGAGATATTTAATGGCAGAGGTGCTCCTCTCATCCCAGGAAACTTTAACTCCTGGATAAACATTAATGTTTGGTTTTAAATAGAAATGATTCGATCCTCAGACTGATGTGGTTTATGAATGTTAGGGATCAAGCAGGAGAGAGTTTGAATCTGTTTCACGGTTTCTTGTTTCTACCTGTGGTGGTGGGCTAAATGCAGACGTATATGAAAGCAAAGCGGTAATAATTAACTACATACATTAACTTCTAACATTACTCTTACTTTATGAAATATTATAAATAATTTATGAATTTTTATATAGGAAGCAGGAAGAATAGATCCAACTGAATCTGCCTCATTTCCCTCCAGCTCTCATGATGTGTTTTTTGAGGTCTGACCCAAAATGCAGAGAACCACTCAATGAGCAAGGCAAAGGTTTAACAGGTTTATTGAGGTAAGGGTAGAAGGGGGGTATGATCTGGAACTCAGGGAGCTGGTGTACAGGAACTAGAAGTCTAGAGGGGATATCAAAACGGTTAGTTCAGGGACTGTGGGAATCTTGAGTGCCGTAAGGAAAATGCTAGTGAGGGACTCTTGTTGTGGGGGGGTGGAGGGGTGTTCTACTCTCACTTTGCATCCAGTCTGTGTGGGTTGATCCATAGAAGAGGGAACATGTTGAAGAGTGGACAGGTAGACATTCTTTGGACCCGGAGGTGCACTGGAGCGGACTGTCACTTGGATTTCCATGAGGGACTTGAACGGCACATGTGGAGGTTTCTCCCCTGCTCAGTGTGAACTCAGAAAACAATACTTCCTGGGGAAGAAGACCAAACTTCCAGTATACAGGAGGACTTCCTGCCAAAGGCAAAGACAAAAAAACAAGGTTAGACTCAGTGAAACAAAGACTCAGGTTAGACTCAGTTAATGTAAGCATGGCTAGAGTACCCAAAACTGGCAAACACTCTGGCGTCGAGGTAGTGACAGTCCACTGCTTAAGTACTCCTCCAGATAATGATCCAAAGAGCAGCAGGTGTGCAGGGAGGACAAACAATGACATGGTGCCACCTGGTGGTGGAGGGAGTGACAGACACAAAACAGACCACACAAACTGGATTCCTGACATTGAAGTAGGGATTTTTTTAATTTGGTGAAAAAGAACAATCAGTTTCTTTACTTCAGTATTCAGTTAGAGGAGACCAATAAAAAATGACCCATCTATGGTTCTAACATGTTGTCACATATAATTATTAGAAACACACCAAGAATAGCTGTGAATTAGAGGTTAATCAGCTCTGTGTGATCTGGATCTACAGGTGCTGGTCATAAAATTAGAATATCATGAAAAAGTAGATTGATTTCAGTAATTCCATTTAAAAAGTGAAACTTGTATA
>NW_015152016.1:86803-90989 GCF_000732505.1 Cyprinodon variegatus | reverse complement strand
TCTGCTTCCTTCCATCAGTGAACATCTGTCTGCTTTATTCTAATAAACAGGTTAGTTGCTGGTTAGACACCATGATGGTTTAGATGAAACTGATCCCAATGAAATAACCACTGTCCATTATTTTAATCTACAGGACAGAGTCTGATTACAGCATTTTCCACTGACTGATGTTCCAGTTTTTATCTAGTTAATGTGCTTTTGTTAAAACTGATATTTCTAAAATCAATTGTTAGAGTATTAGATTTCTACAGGCATCTATGTGAGCATTCTTGGCAGTCTTTATGAGCCGTTTATGTTTTGGGGGGGGGTAGTGATATCAGGATTATGTCGTAACACCTGAAATAAATTCATTGTGACATAGTTTTTGAACACATCGTGTTTAAAGCTTGGGAAATCTTTTAATATCCAAATCCAGCTTTAAACTCCTTATAACAGTATCTCAGACCTGCTACTAGATAGAGCTGAGGTGTCAAACAGCAGCACCGCATGGAGAGAGAGGAGCGCTGATCACTGAAGTAGAACACAGCTGAACTCTATGAAATCATCACTTAAAATGGAATCCAGAGAAAATGTGTTAAAGCCTGATGTCCCAGAATCTCCTTAAATGCTGGCATAAGCTGAACTTTCTATGAATTTTTTCAATTTTGCCCATCTTCATAGCGTATGATAACGAGTGCAAAACTTATGTCCAACAACAGCCTAACTTATGCATAACGCACCACAGCATTATGACCATGAAATGTCACAAGCCAGTTTCCTGAGGGGGGCAGCAATGCGCCCAGAGGCATTTGGTCTGCATAAAGAGATTTTTTTGATCGAAGTATTAACCTAGCTGCTGTTTACCGCCCGCCAAAATAAATAAATTAAATAAAAATAAAGAAGGTTTGCAGTTGCAGCAGATTCAGTGTTTTGTTTGCTAGGAAGTTTGTTGGTTGTGGGCAAGAACAGGAGGATCCATCACACTCACCTTGCAACTGGAGCAGAATCAAACTGATGAGATGCTGATGTTGAAGCACAGCTGGTATGTGTTTATCTCAGCCTTGCTGGATCCTCCATCTGTTGTGGAACATCTGAAGTCTGGATGAGAACTGAAGGTTTCCTCCTGGGAACCCCTGTTATACTAAAACGCTGCAAATACGCCATTATACAGTAGCTGGAAGTTAGAAACACGCTCAGCGGTCATCTGGAACACGTCAGATACGTTGATATGCATTGGAGAGAAGTTCTTAATAAGTTACGCACACGTGATGCACAAGTTACTCAGAGGTTTTGGATAAACTAGACGCCACGACTGATGAGTAACTTACACTTAACGTATGTCAACGATTAGATAACTTATCTGTAACTGATGAGCATAAGCTGGCAAACCTCGTTGTACTTGCCATATGTCAACATGCTTCAGCGTGCTTATAATTTATACAAAACAGACCCATAATTTATCCAACGTATGGCAGCGTTTTTGCCAGATTTTTCGACTTCAGGTATACATTGGTTTAAATCATCAATGTTCGACAGGGGCTTTAGAAAGGTAGAATTAAGGAATGCTCTCAAGAGGTATTAAAGTGGCTTTAAAAGAAAACCGCTTTTATCTAGTACTAAATGTAGTACCTCCAGCACAGACCCTGGTCTGTCACTGCCCTCTGCCCAGCATCTGTGCTTTCTGAGGGGGTAGATTAATAAGGACATCCTCTGAATGAACCAAAGTGGACATTTTTTTCTCTTTCAGAGCTTTTGAGGGTTTTCCAAAATCCCCGAGTCGATTCTGAAGTTGTTCATAGAAAAAAATAGCATTATTCTGTGATGTTAAGTTTCAGCTGTGCTTTTATTGTGAAATGCTGAAAGAGAGCGAGACCTTTACAGAAAATTACATTGGGGTCGCCAGGGGTAACAGCAGGTCCAAAGCAGAGGGTCTGGGAGGCTGGTGATTAATCAAATATTAAAAAAATCATTCCAGCCACTAAATAAGGTAAACATGCCCATCATTATATTATAATACGGGAATGACATGTGAGGATATAAAATAACTTTATATCAGGAAATGAGCGCAGCTCTAGTCTGCTGGGATGGTGACGTCATCGGACGTAATTAAAACTTCTTCTATTTTAAAAACCAAATCAGCAAAAACAACAGTTTACCTGCACAAATGAAGTAGCAGTGAAAAAGTAGGTAACTTTAATTTGGACCTTAATCGGGGGGATAGTTGACCTCTGGGTGACCGAAAAATAATCTTTCATATCTCTGAAACAACAGCAGCACATGTGATCTTTTAGTTTTTAATTTTTTTTTCTTTCCAAATGATGATTTTAAATCAACAAACCTGCACTAAAGAAGCACTAACCATTCAGTTTGAGGTTTTTTTTTTTCATCAGTGAGGTTTCAGCTTCATGCAGCTAAAGCTCCTCCTATCTGATGATGCGGTCCAGGATGTAAACACTGCATCTGAAATGTAGAACGGTGAACTACCCATTGATTCTTGTTGATGCTTCACAAAAAGTTTGAATTTTGTATCTTTGTGTTTGAAGCCGGAAATTTGGCGCAAAGTAGAAAAGTTCAAAGGGGCTGAATATTTTTACCAGACCCTGTAAATCTGGGATTTTTTGGAAAACATGAAATTCAGGCAGCTGACTCGTTCAACCAGACCAGGCTTAACTTGTAGAAATAGAAAGCAGCTGTTTCCTTCTGTGTCCCTGTGAGGATTGGGCAGTGACCAGTAGCAGGAAGACTTCAGCACATGGTTACCAGTCTGATCACAGTCAGACGGTTATGCTGTGATTAAACCTCAGAGATGAAGCTGACTGCTCTCCTCATCCTCTTAATGAACTATATGTGGAGGAAAAATGGCATCTGCAGCATATTTTGTTTAACTTAGGATTTTATTTTTTGGACCTCATAAGAGTTGGTTTAAAACTATTTAATTTATACCAAAGAAACCCCCATATTATATCCAGAATTAATATTTATTATCTTAGTGTTTATTACAGACACAGATGAAAAAGCACTTAGACGTTCTCTGAATATTTCTCTCCTCTTTCCTCCTTTTCCATCCGCCCAGTTGGGATGCGTGTTTCTGTGTGTATTGCCAAAGTATTCATGATAATTTTTTAGATTATGTTCAGGATTTTTATAGCATTTTAAGGCAGTTTTTGAGATTATTATTAAGTGGGTCTAATGGACGAAAATGATTTTTATAGTGAAAGTTTGTTAATCAATAGTTAAAATAATATTTTCTATATCTTTCTTTAAATAAAGACATCTATAGATACTGCCTCTGCCTCAGTTTAGTTAAATTTTTTGTCTTTTTTTTCGGAAATTATCAAAATGGAGAAGCTAGAGGCTAAAGAAAAGTAATTTAAAATAGAAAAATCCCTTTATTGTCCCACAATTAGGAAATTCTGGATTGTTTTAAAACTATTTTATTTAGCAGTTATCTGCAGGTTTTATTGGTCTATATTTTTAAAATGCATGCAGTGTGTAAGAAAACAATGAAATTAACGCAAGCCAGTGATTTATTTTTTTTAGTACCAGCAAGAATGTGAAGCTGTTTCACTTCTTTGTTTCATCCAGAAGGGAAAATCATTTCCTTCCAAAGGTTATTTTTCATAATCTCTGGTTCTGATATTTATGGGTTAAATCACATGATGTTTGTAGATGTTTATATACAGCAGACTGCACATATTGCACTATTTACCTTCAAACCAAGAACCAGGTGCTCAAAATAACTTCAATAAAAAAACTTTTTTCAAGTTAAGTTTTTAGATTCTCCTTCTAGGATGTGGGCTCAGCCCCCAGTGTTCCCACTTCCAGGATACGGCCCTGAGCCTGGTGCTGTGTTAAATTCTGTCGTCCCTCTTCTTTAAATCTAAGCTGTGACCTCCTTCCATCAGCCAGAATATCAGCTGCCTTTCAGCTGGCCTGTATATCCTGTCAGCATTGTTCTGTGAGGATCACTGACTGCTGATGAGAATCCTCTAAAGAGCTTCATAGCAGTGATGTTTGCAGGAGAGCAATTTCTAACATCTGCACCAAACAACATGCTATGTTGCTTCCCAGTGTTAGAAACACCAGGAAGAGTAAAGAAGCTGCCTGCAGCTGTTTTCTCTACTCAGCTTTAATTCTGAACTCTGACAATTTTTAATGTTTTTGAGCCTCTCTGCTTTTCTTTCCTTCCCTCCCTGCAGAGCCCAGA
>NW_015152016.1:81137-82561 GCF_000732505.1 Cyprinodon variegatus | reverse complement strand
CTGTCTCTGTTCACTGGAGACATGGACACATTTCAGACTGGAACCAGTCCAACATGTTGGACCTTCATCCAGTCAGAGAAAATGTCCTCAGAGCTGCTGCTGCTGTCTGTCCAACTCATCTTGTCCTTTGTTGTCTCTCAGTCCCACAGGTGGAGGTGGAGTCAGGAGAGAAGTCTGTCCTGCTGCCCTGGAGAACCAGAGATAAACTGCCTGGAGATGCTAGAGTGGAGTGGAAGGACAGGAGGGACAGGAAGGTCCATGTGTTTAAAAACGGTCCTGATCAGCCTGGAGAACAGAACCAGATCTACAGAACCAGAACCAAGATGAATGAAGACCTGCTGAGAACTGGAGACCTCAGTCTGACTCTGAGAGACCCAACTTATGGAGACAGTGGGACCTTCACCTGCAGAGTCTACAGAAAGAAGGGGGACATCCTGATGAAGAAAGAAGTTCATCTAAAGGTCAAAGGTCAGATGTTTAAATCTAATGTTATATTTTTTCCTCTCGGCTCCATTTCTAAAGGAGGAAAAAGTAGAAACTCAGAAAAAAACTGGTTCATGCTTGTAGTATCTGCAAGGTCCCCACATCCAACTGAGATTTCATCAGCCACCCCCTCTATGTCTGCTATCCATGTGAGCAGATGTTCACCACTGATCACCATGGAAAATGTGTTACCATGCAGAGAGCTCTGAGGAGAAATTCATGGTGGATGAACATCAGCTCCTATCAGTGAGGGTCACAGATAGAAACATCCAGAGACTAGGCATGAAACAAAGTGAAACTCTGAGTAGAAACATAGAACCTTTGCTGATTGTGGGCTGATCTTCTGCATAATCTCTGTAGTCAAAATCTACTTTAACTGTCAGTGGGAGCAGCTTTTAGATCAAAGGTGTTCGGCCAAAATCTCTGTCTTTTCCAGGCTTTAATCCCCTCTAAGTGTTCATTCATATTTATTTCTATTTACTGCAGTTAAAGCACACTGATAGTCAGAGTTTCTATGATTGGATGAAGATGTTCTCACTGCTTTAACAGCAAGACAAACCAGGATAAACTGCTCAAAGGGTTTGAGTTTTCCACTGACATAAAGTTTCACAGTGGAAATTTCTATAGATGTTATAGATTCCAAAGTAAAGTTTATGTTTATATTGATTTATTGCTGAAGCACAAAAGGTTAGAGAAATTTATACTATGAACACGTGGAGACAAAATATAAATAGAAGCTTTAGTGGGACTGAAGAAGATGCTGGACCAGAACCAACAGATGGATCAGAACAGGAAGCAACTAAGTTCCTGAAGCACAGAACCAGAACCTCTGTTTCCACATCTGACCCTGAAACCAACAGAACCAGAACCTCTGTTTCCACATTTGACCCTGAAACCAACAGAACCAGAACCTCTGT
This sequence comes from Cyprinodon variegatus, assembly GCF_000732505.1. Lineage (NCBI taxonomy): Eukaryota > Metazoa > Chordata > Actinopteri > Cyprinodontiformes > Cyprinodontidae > Cyprinodon > Cyprinodon variegatus. The sequence goes on along the minus strand of NW_015152016.1, from coordinate 81,161 downwards.
TTCCACATCTGACCCTGAAACCAA
>NW_015152016.1:76716-79891 GCF_000732505.1 Cyprinodon variegatus | reverse complement strand
GTTGTCTCTCAGTCCCACAGGTGGAGGTGGAGGAGGGGGAGGAGTCTGTCCTGCTGCCCTGCAGAACCAGACCACTACTGCCTGGAGATGCTAGAGTGGAGTGGAAGGATGGAGAAAATGATACAGTCCATGTATATAAGAAAGTTTCTGATCCTCCTGAAGAACAGGATGAGTTCTACAGCAAAAGAACCAAGATGAATGAAGACCTGCTGAGAACTGGAGACCTCAGTCTGACTCTGAGATACCCAACAGATAAAGACAGTAACATCTTCACCTGCAGAGTCTACAGCAATGAGAGAAACATCCTGATGAAGAAACAAGTTCAGCTAAAGGTCAAAGGTCAGTGCTTTAGGTCCAGGATGTTTCTCATTTTACACCCTTGTCTGTCTTCAATATTTGTAAAACATCGTTACCCTCCGTACAAGTTCCTTTCCAAACCTAAGAAAACATCAAGGTAGGTATCCTCAGAGCACCTGGATGTGTTCTGGTTTTGCCCAATTTAATCTAGGATGGATTTTGTGGACTTGGTCCAGAGAGCTATCCCACAATGCATTGCACCTTCAGCAGCAGTAAATTAAAAGTAAGTGCATTGATGTAATGGTTTTAAACCACTAATAGTTTCTCAAAGCTCTAAAACTTATATTTAAGATGTTTTCAGGGGAGAAACTCGACCTTAAAGCTTCCAACATCCAATCAGTTTATCAAGGATCAGGCTCCTCTGAAAAGCAATTTGCCAGTTTTGGAAGCAGCAGAGCTTTATTGACAGGGTATTATTGCTAAAAACTAGGCAGCATCATCACATTAAGGAACTCTATCATTTCTGATACTTGTTTGGAACTTCTGAACTAGAAAGCACAACTCTGATTTTGGTCAGGTTATCAGCAGTTATTTGCTAACCTGGCATATAATATATATAAAAAGGGTAAAAAGAGGGGAATTCCAACAGGCTGGACTGATGCAAACTGGCCTGTCCCAGAACACAATGTTGCTCACCTGTCACTGGGAAAGGGAGGGGGGCTGAGGTGGGGTGGTCATGGGTGTTTAAAGAAATGGGTCTGCTGGTGGATCATCTGTTTACATGATAAAGGACAAAAATAGTTATTTAATGGAAACATCCTGCTAAACAGCTTCTAGTGTTTAGCTGATGTTAACCCTCTGATGGTGTTTTCCTGTTTCCTGGTCTGGTTATAAAGTTAATTTCTCAGCTCTGGGAGATTTCTGGCTTAGTTGTTTGGCCTCTGATGCACCCAGCTGGGCCTCATCATTAATGATGTGTATCCCCTCTGATATTGAGGAAGAATAACTGAGTAGTTGTATCCAGCAGATCTTATTTTACTCAACAGGTTAATAATCTATTGTTATTTTAATCTATTCAGTAAAAAACTTCTCTGGAAAAAGCAAGAGAGGAAAAACTGGGTCCTGGTATCAGACACCTTCTCCCTCTCTCCTCTTTCTCCTTCCTTTTCCTGCATTTTTCAGCCGCGGATGTTTTTACCACACTGCTGCTTATTTACACATTTTCTTGTTTATTTGTTTCTTTGGTTCTAACTACATCAAATGACATGCAAGTGGCATTTAGGCCCCAGAAGAAGATGATTTATTTTACTGCTGGATTTTCTTTTCGTATTTGAAAAATTTAGCAGGACAAATCTTTTCTTCTTCTTTTGCCCCCGCCCCCCCTCAGTCTAAGGCCCTTAGAATCGTCCTAACTTTCCCCCCATACGGCGCTCCTAGTGGATCTCTGAACTAACAAAGAGGCGTTGAATTTCCGGTAAAGCAGACTAATTTCAGGTAAACACCATATGATCCACAGGAGTGAAGCATGTGGAAATAACTGCAGCAGATGTAAAAAACCATAGCGGTAGGTATGAGTTAGAAACAAACTAATGTATGAGTTGGCTAATAAATGCAAACTCGTCACACTGGCTGTGTTTAAATGCTCATAACATGACAAATCTCTATTATCATTTGCAACAAATACAAAGAACACAAATAATGAAAGGAATGAAACAGATGCTTGACCAACACCAGCATAAAGTGCATTACAATAATGAAGTTGAATAAAAATAAGAGCAAGGATCTTTTTAAGTCACTCCTCCACTAATTTGGCTTAAGCTTTGTTAGGCAATATATCTTCTAAATGAGAAAAATAGCAGAGAAAATGTTTATGAAATTTAAAACCTGTTGATTTAACGATGTAGTCTAGTTCTGCAGGATAACCCAGTTAGCATCAGGGTCCTCTGATGTTTTATCAGATCAATAAGGACCAATAAGGCAGCACTGATCCATCCTCAGTGTTGAAACACCAAGTGATCTTTGGTCAGAGTGAGAAGTGATTGTCTGAAATCTTTCTGCTTCTGGCCTTCAGCTTTATATACAGTCATTCAATGAAGTGATGAAAATCTGCTGCTGTCTCTACAGCTAATCTTCCTCTTTGTTGTTCCCTCAGAGCATCAGGTGGTGGTGAAGGAGGGGGCGGATTCTGTCACACTGCCATTCAGGACAACGCCTGATCTGCCAGGAGAAACTGTGGTGAGGTGGTGGGACAAAAAAGACAACGTGGTCTATGTCTATAAGAATGGTAAAGATGAGGAAGAAGAACGAGACAAGGACTACAGAGGGAGAGCCAAGATGAAAGATGACCTACTGAAAACTGGAGACCTCAGTCTGACTCTGATTAAGCCCACAAAGAAAGACAGTGGAAGGTACTATTGTGGAGTCCACCACCAGAACATCAGGAGAAAGGCAATAGTTCATCTTAAAGTCAAAGGTTTGTTCCTCTGTCCATCCGTCTCCTTCTGTTTGTCTTCTGTCTAAACAGCCTCTGTCTCCTTATTACAAACAGCTGTGGACGAAGTAGACCGACCTCAGAACCAACCAGAGGACATCGGGACCAGAACCACTAATAAAACTCCTCTGCTGGCTGAAGAAGCAGTCTGATCAGTTCATTGATCCGTCTTTGATCCCTGATCCAATCAGACTTTGGAGCAGAGAGAAGATCTCAGTGAAGGTTCTGGTGGATGAAGAGAGACACTGGATCCAGTCTGTGACTCTGTATTGATCAGTATTGATGATTGAGGACTGGAAGCATTTCAGGTAGAAGAATCAGAACCAAACTGGGTTTAAAGCATCAGGTGGACGTTTCCACTGATAGAACAGAACCATTGGAGGTTCT
>NW_015152016.1:72551-74769 GCF_000732505.1 Cyprinodon variegatus | reverse complement strand
GCCATCACCTGTTAGTCAGTCTGGATCTTTAAGTCCCATAGGATCTTAGCTCCGTCATTCTCAACTACCTTAGGAGGTGTCTTCCATTTTGACCTTGGGACTTCCAGCCCATACAGATATATATATACCTTTTTTAACATCTTCTGAATAAGTTCACTATAAACACATCTAAACTTGACCAATTCGGAACAAAACATTGAACACTAAATAACTAAGTGTTTTTATTATCTGAGTTTCGGTGTCTTTGATGAGCTCTGATAGTGTCTGATTGGGTTTATTCTTAGTTTCTCTGTATTTGTAGTTGTTTTTTTGTCAGTTTAGTTCTATAGTTACTCTCCGTTGCCCCCTTGTGCTTTTCTCTTTCACCTTGACTTCCTCCTAGTTGGTCCAGCCACGCTGATTAGCCTGTCTTGGTTCAGTCTCCCATATATACACCACCTCTACAGTCACTCCGTGCTTGTTTGTTGTTTTGTTCTTCCCTCGTCTCTGGCTTCCTATGTGAGTTTTCTCTGATGTAAACTGATTTTTGGTTATCAGTATTTTGGATTTTTGAGTCAGTTGCCTATTAAAATTGTACTACTGCCCAGGATATTCTTTCTCCACATCACACCAAAACTCTGTCAATGTCTTTCCAGCAAATGTTATGTACAGCTCACCATTAGCAGAAAAATCAATCAGATGTCCTTGCAGCCTTGTGGGAAGGTTGCTGCTACTCTTACAGTGAACGGGTCCCTCATCCAATTCACTGTTTGTTCATTGTCCTGAAAATACTGATTAAAATCAGTGAGAGGATGAACAGATGTGTCTGACCACTGGATCCCTGCCAGCATCAGTTGCAGCAAGATGGGAATCAAGTAGGAAACAACTAACATGCCCTTCATCACATTTTCTATAGTTTGAGCTTTTTGGTGAATTCTTTGTTTTGTTACGATGGTTAAGCTCATTAAGTTTACCAAACATAACAGTGAGATATGTCAGCTGTGCCACACACTGGACATCTTCAGACAACACAGCAAGAGGATGCAGATGATCCTTAAAAACACAATATTCATAAAGATATCATTTGACATATAGAGACTAGGGCACATCTAATCAGAATTACAGCATGAACGTACAGCATGAATACAGTAAGCAAACAGCCACACTCTGCCAGAATGTAGAGAGAAACAAATATCTAAGCTACAGCAACAGGTTTTCTTTAGGTAGAAAACTTTGAACCAATCTGATTGCATGATCTGGTTGAATTTCCTCTGTAAAGTGCCTTGAGGTGATATGTGTTGTGAATCGGTGCTATATACATAAACTGATCTGAATTGAGTAGTCTGAATGATTCTGATGGGCCCTGGCTGTTCATTCAGGAAATAACCATATTTGGTCCTCAGATGCAGAAGTCATCAGGTGAGTCATTGGGAAACATCTCTTCACTTTCTGATTTCCTCCTGGTCAGGAGAGCAGGGAGAGGCTTAAATAAGGCTGGGTATTGTTCAAAAATTTTCGGTTCCAGTATCAATACCGATACCTTCACTTCGATACCGGTTCCTGAATGATACTTTTTTCAATACGAGTTTTATAATATCAATTCGAAGAAAAAGAAAATTACACAACATAAAAAAGTACAAATCTTGAGTTTTATTTAAAGCTCTGATTTTTCCATTTACATTTTTCCTCTTACATAAAAAAAAAAAAAATTCAGTGTCTAATATTCACTGTTACATTGTGAGGACCTGTTTACTTAGCAGTTGTCCTTTTTAAAAACGACCATGTCTGACAAACAAGCCCGTTGAATGGGATCCTATTGACAGTGCACCGCTGGTATGTGGGGGTCTGAGCGGCTCTGACAGAAATCGGTCTCTGCCAAGTGACGTCAATTGTTTACCTCGGGCGCAGTGCATCGTGGGAAAACCACCATATTAGATGGAAAGTCGAGATAACCAACACGCGGCTGTTCTTTCGGCACAATTATTTACAAGAATTAACACGATCATGTTGTGTGAGAGGCTGCCAGTCCAGTGTCGTGCCAAGGTAGTTATCCCTGCGAAAATTTGTATCCTCTCGTCGGGAGCGCGCACGGAGTAGGAAGAACAGCCCAACTTAACTCCGCTTCAATTCCAGCGTGCAGAACTTGAAATTTGAAAGGTTTTACGTGTATGAAAGTTGAGCTTTACTGTTTTATTCTTTACTTCACATGTTATAGCAGAATATCGCCAGTGATATTGAT
>NW_015152016.1:69537-70451 GCF_000732505.1 Cyprinodon variegatus | reverse complement strand
CACTTGTGTATTTTTCCTGGATGACGCAATCACGTTAAGTGTTACCGCCAATCACTTAAACTTGGTACCGAAAGACGAGGCATGTTTCGATGCTCTGTAGAACCGAAGCATTTCGGTCGGTACCATAAAAGAACCGAAGTTCGGTACCCAGCCCTAGGCTTAAACATCCCACTACAGAGTAGGAAAGTTATTGAAAGATGTATTTATGTTCATGATATTCTTAGGGTTACTTAAAAAATATTATTGGAACATTACATGAAGTCCTCTGCTTTATGCTCCAGCAGTGACAAACACCCATCAACACATTGAGAAGTGACTGTTACTGACTGAACCAGTTTGTTTGGTTCTAGTCTGAATGAGTTCAGAGGAAAAACTGTTGTAATCTGAAAAGGAGGAAGCTGCAGAGGCAGACCTGCAAGACACTGCTCCTCCTCCTTTTTATCTACGATCACTCATGTGTTGGAGGGGTTTTTTCAGCATTTCTTCCTTTTTCTACAAATATCTTATTCTGTAAAATACATTTTCCACCAGGCAGTTCAGCTGACATGTTTGATTGTTAAACACAGTGGAGGGTATGTGGTGCTGCGGGCCTGATTCTCCTATTATAGGATCCAGGATCACATGACATGTTACATCATAACCTGTGGTGTACCACAGGGGTCGGTCTTGGGTCCTAAATTATTCATCATGTACATTAATGACATATGTAAGATATCACAAAAACTCAAATTTATTTTATTTGCGGATGACACAAATATAATAGGATTAGGTGAGAATTTACAGCAACTTTTGGACACTATCACCTCAGAATTCATTAATATTAAATACTGGCTAAATAAAAATAAACTGTCACTAAATTTGAGTAAAACAAAATATATGATATTTGGTAACAAAAAAATAAATCATCATGCACG
>NW_015152016.1:59957-67828 GCF_000732505.1 Cyprinodon variegatus | reverse complement strand
TATCATCAGAAATCCAACATTATGAACACAGACTGGCTGTAATGTTTGTCTGAGAACAGACTGAATGTTTGTGGAACAGAAACGCTCCACATTTCTCTGTTCTCAGAGGGTTTCTGCTGTTTGGGACTGAGGTCAGTCTGAGTCTTTCTGAACCTCATCTGATTCTATTCACAGCTTCCCTCAGAGACACAGACAGAACATTGGATACTCTACAGCAGAACAGGAGAAATCTGACTTTAAATGCTAACAGTTTCATAAAGGCACCTTCCTTGTTTAACATTTTTGGCATTTAAAGTTGCTTCTATAGCAGTTATCTTCTGTGTAAATGAAAGTAAACCTGCAGCCAGGAACAGTTTCAGTGTAATTAGAGCAGAGAGAAAATATTTCCTCAATGTTCAGATCCTGTCAGGACAGGTTGAGCTGATATAATCTCAGCATGCCACCAACGCACAGATTATCCAATCAGAGAAAAGTTCAGTTTGAAGTTATTTACTCTGCTTTCAAGTCATTTTATGCTCACGCTTCCTCTTCTTCCTTTTTTAAACTAATTATTACAATGATTTATCCTCTAATTCATTCATGTTTTTAAACTCACTCCATTTAACTGGTGATCTTTCTAAGGTTTGCTTCACCTTTTGCCTAAACTGCTACCCTCCACCCCCCACCCCTCTCATGACCCAGAGGAGGCTGCCATAAAAGATGGATTGAGGAATAAATTACAACACTGCCACCTACTGGTTAAACAGAGAAATCAATCTTTGCTGTTTATCAGTAGCTTTCAACACACTGAATATTTTATAACCATAAATTATTTTTCCCATTAATTACTAACATCTGTTAAAAATATTCCAGTAAACCCAGTTTGCCCCACTGAGTTGTTAACTTAAATCACTGAAAGCATAAGCCTCTTCTGAAATCCCTCCTGAAGGGCAAGTATGGGGCGAGAGTTGACAGAACAACTTCCTTTAAAGTTAGAGATACATTTGAATTGATAAAATATCAGGAAAATAATACATAGGCATGAAGGTGTCAGTGTGTCCATCAATAAGCACACTAACAGCAGCATAACCAGGCAAAGTGTTACCATTCATACACAAGGAATCAAAAAGGCTTTTCAGGATATCAGAACTTGAATCAGCATTTTTCTAAGACGCCCTGGGAAAGTTCTTGTTCAAGTTCCAGAGCCATAGAGAAGCCTTCATGGAAGCTGTTTCCCTCCTTACCAGTTAACTATTGCTATGTGGATGTAAATCAACGCCTCTAGAACAAGCAGTTCTAGTCTAAACCAGAAGGTGGCAGCAGTGATACCATCATATGGAATCTCCTACTTTGATGTTTAAGAGTTAGTATTTCAACCAAAAGCAAAAATAATTCACAATAACTAAAAATAAGTCTCTGAAGCCACCTAGGAGTCTTTTATGTAATAAAGATAAAGAACAGCTGCTCAAGCCATTTATATATATTACCCATATATATATTATGTAGAGCTATAAACTCATTTAAGGACTGATGTATAAATATGCTGTAGCTTTATTAGCAAGGGCCTCATGAAAATCTATTGTCTTCAATTATTCATTTAGAAAATATGATGAACTCATTCATTTTCCTGTTGGTTCATCATGATCAGTGTAGATTAACCCTGAACTATTGGTTATTACTTTTTATTTATAATTTTTAAAGGCCCTAATGCAGGCAGGTTAAGAAAGTTGTTCTTTGAGGGACGCCATCCTACAGGTTTTTAACTTTCCTCGGCTTCAGCACGGCTGATTCTGATTGTTGCAGTTCAGCAAAAGTCAGCTATAAATGGAACTCAGCTGTATTGAAGCAGGGAAGCCTTTAAAACCTGCAGTATGGCGGCCCTTTAGGACCGACTTGGAACATGCCTGCCCTAATGTATAAAAACATGCTTTCATCTCACATTATTTTGCTGACTGTGATTATGAACTCGGCCAGCAGGTGGTTTCATGAGCCCATGAAGCTCCAAGAAATCCCTTTTGTGTAGCCATTTTGCTCTAGTGGTGCAATGGCTGCTTTTGCATTGAAAGCCCTAGGCTTTTTATCACACGGCTAATAGGAATCCCTACTAATTCGTTTATCCTTCTCTATTACCCTTAAAACCCCCTGAACAATTATGTTAATCAGCATAGTGAAATGGTTTCCAAAAAGTGTAAAAAATAATAAAAACAGGCCACTTACTCCAACTACAGTCCATGTCAGAGAGCTCTTTCTGGCTAAGAGCCTCCCCTACAGACGCCAGCGAGAATCTTGTGGTTCCAGTGAACTTGTATGGGGGCCTGTATCCCAGGATCGCATCCAAGTGGTTTGTCTGGCGGTCTGATCCACTACAATTGCTATGGTCTTTCAGGTTCTTGCAGCCCTGCTTCATTTCCTTGAGCTTGTCCCACCCCTGCTTTGTAGTGTGTATAAACTCGGGCAGTCTGGATGCAATCATGGCGTAGACGCAATCATTGCATGTCGTCGACTCAAACTCCGCTGACTGATCTCCTCAGCTAAAAATGCCTAAAATAACCCGGACTTCATTGTCCATCCATCATCATAGCTTCCACCCTTTTGCTCCATCATTCATCTAAGAAATTAGCTACACAACTGGAAAAACCTTGTGTGTGTCTTTGTGTTTGTGCGCGTTTGTGTTGACTGACAAAAAACCTGACGATTTAAACACGGCGGTATGGGCGGACTTTACAACAAAAGCAAGAAAGTCCTCCAATCATTGCTCTGCTGTAACTCCAAAAGCCCGACTAAGCAAGGTAAAATACTTGGTCTCTCAAGGGACAAAATCCCTGTGAAAGGAAAGCACGGATAATGCAAATTAGCTGGGTTTTCCTTTATGGAGCGTCTTAAAAGCCCCGGGCTTTTGAGGGTTTCCAATTTGTTAGGTGGACTGTTCTTAAAGTTAAACATCTCAATTGAGGTTTTCAATACTATGAGGTTACGATGGTGGCACTTCAAAGCAGCGGCCAAGAACAGCTCCTCTTGACAATTTCTCAAAATATGCCTCTTAAAAAGATACAAACTAGACTTCAAACCCACATCTATTATCGCCAACGTCTGCTGGAGCTACGGTCACAAAATGTTTTAAATCCAGACATTTTTGACCGTTTAAAAAGCTGCAGTGTGCTACGGACGGATCTGAACAACACAACAGCAGAAAGTAACTGCCGAAGGAAAAGATGTGCAAGATGGAGAAAGTGAGGCAGCAGAGGGGGGCTAACTGTGAAGCTAAAGAGAAATCCTCAAAGACCAATGTCCACTCTCAAACGTCCGCTCGCTGGAAAACAAAATGGATAATCTTTGACTGGAACTCTCATCAAAGAAGATTAGTAACTCCTGCACCATCATTCTGATGGAGTCATGGCTGTATCCAGCAATACCGGACAAACCTTTTAACATTCACCTCATTTTGGGTAATCCTCATCTATTTTGCATACCCAAATGAAAAAGCAAATAACTTAGGATCTGTGAACCCAAATTACATGTGCAATACATTATTTGAAAGCTAATACCCTCTAATTTCTGAATATATACATTAAAATTGGGCAAGCAGAACACAGACCAACCTGCATCAGTTCAAACATGACTCAAAGCTGTTTTTTTTTATTCTCAGAAATGATAGGTCTTTTTTGAACAGCAGTAATAAAGACATTCTTGAGAAAGAAGGTTTAATTGTATTATGTGTTCTACATCATGTCAACCACAAATGCGGAAAATTCCAGACCTCTAGCTATAACACATCCAGAGCTGTGACCTTTGGAACTTTTGGTGTCAGCTTTGAGCTGCGCACAATGGTTCCACCTGCTGGTAAAAGTTTTACCGGTGGAATTTTATGCATTCTGAATTATTACCCCCACTTAAGGTCCACCGGGTCGCCGGTGACCCGGTGGGTTTTAAGGGGTTAACCTGGAGGGGCTCACGCTATACTGCGCAGATAGGAACAAAGAACTAAACGGTAAAGCTTGGGGTGGTGGGCTCTTTCTTTACATCAACAACAGCTAGTGCAAGAAGGCTAGATCAGTCACCAACTTCTGCTCTCCTGACATCGAGTTTCTGACTGTTAACTGCAGACCATTCTATGTGCCCAGAGAGTTCAGTGTGGTTAGCATCACTGCTGTTTATGTGCCCGCCACCGCTAACACTAAAGAGGCCATTAAGGCTCTATACCAGGCTATCTCTGAGCTCCAATCTGCACACAGAGGGTGCTTTCATCATTGCTGGGGATTTTAACCAGGCTAAGTTGAAGACTGTTCTCCCCCTTTTTTACCAACATGTGGACTTTGCAACTCGGGATGAAAACATTTTAGACCTGGTTTAATCTAACATCAAAGATGCATTCAGAGCACCCCCCCACAGCTGGCTGGTGTCCTCACAGACATTTTTAACACCTCGCTGGACCAATCCGTAGTGCACGCATGCTTCAAGTCTGCCAACATTATTGCGGTCCCAAAGAAGCCTAAGGTCACCCCACTGATTACCAGCCTGTCCACACGTGAGTGTTCTTCTCCAGGTGTGCTCAGGTGGAGAGCAGCAGAGATGGCGTCCTCAGTGGAGCGGTTTCGTCAGTAGGCGAACTAGAACAGGTCGAATGTTGGCGGCAGACTGGAGACAATGTTTTCTTTAACCAGTCTTTGGAAGCACTTCATCATGATGGAGGTGGTCAGCAGCACCAAATTCCTGGGAAATCACAGAAACCCTCACCTGCAATGTAAACACCTCCTCACTAGTCAAAAGGGCACAGAAGTGCTTGTACTTCTTGCGGAGGATGAGGAGAGCCCACCTGCCCCCACCCATCCTCCCTACCTTCTACAGAAGCACCATAGAGAGCGTTCTGACCAGCTGTCTAACTGTGGAGGCTGCAGGGCCTCAGACTGGAAGAAGGTGAGAGCAGCAGAGAGGATCATGGGGGCTCCTCTTCCCTCCATTAAAGACATTTCATCCCAAAGCTGCGTGTCCAGAGCCTGTAACATCATCAATGACCCCTCACCCCCCCACCATGGACTGTTCTCCTTGCAGCCCTCTGGGAATAGACTTCAAAGCATCCGATCAATAAATATATCAGGAGTAATAAATCAATAAATCTGTATTTCTGTAAGTCGAATGTATTCCAAATCAGTAATGACACCAATTAATCTGGGGACCCTATTTGTTTGAAACAAAAATATCACAAAAATATGTTTTTGTGTTTTCGGGTCCACCCCCACCACTAACATGCCTGTGCTGTCAGTAGTTTAGTTCTCATATCAGATTAAGTTTGTGGGTTTGTCAGGTCAGATCTTACATCCGTGGTTTTGTGTTGCAGAGAAAAGCTCAGAGCTTCTGACATTTAGCGGTCAACAAAGAGGAGCTGTTTACCGTCTGTTAAACTGCTGCTGGCCTCATTTATCAGCTACAGAATAAAGGGAACATCTTTCCTCATGCTGCTGGGTGAGTCCATCTGCTATATATTTACATTTTTTTTTGACAGAGTCCTGTCTGGCAATGTGGCAATAAGAATAATTGTCTTGATGCCAAAAAGAGCCCAACAGATTTTACTTTCACAAGTCGTTTCGTGCATATAAATTGCTTTATTATAATTATGCAGGGAGTTTTACAGTTTATATGGACACTGCAATGTAAATAGAGCATAAATAGAGCATAAATGGAGCAAAAAATAAAAAAAAAAGAGAAAAGATGAAAGAAAGAAGAGATAGAAAAGAGATAATGACAAAACATTTTCAGTCTGCTTCATCACCTGTAACGAGATGAAAAAAAAAGAACAGCACAACTGAAAGACATGGTACGAGACATACAATAAAGCAACACCTTGAAACTATCGCTAAAGTAATATTATTAAGTCTGACATGTACTCTGTGTTACCTGAAGATATGAATGTGGGGTTTCTGTTTGGAAGTGAATCTCTGAGTACCTGGAGCCAAGCACCTGTAGTTGTTTGTGAGGGTGCACTTGTGCATGTAAAGTTTATCCTTAGAAAAAAATGCTCAATAGTGGTTGTGGAGAGTCTAAGAGGCGCACCCCCCAGAGAATTGAGTCCAGCGCCGGGAGACCCAAAGCCTCAGGCGCCCAAAGGGACCCCAAGAGCGAAGACACCAAGGAGGGGCCAGCCCCGGAAGTCAGACCCCCACCAAGGGAGGAGGAGAGACAACCCCGAAGAAGCCCCCCAGCCACAGCCATGTCAGTGCCCCAGGGAGGCGCGGGGAAAAGTCCGCGGGCTCCGCCGGCAGCCGGCCACCCTGAAGTAGGTCCAGGCACCGAACCCCGATGCCCCCACGGCACCGACCAAAATTCCCCGGCCCCACAGAGCACCGAAACACGCCCCACCCCCCGGCACCAAGCCCCGGCGACCGGCTGCAACACCCAACGCGAGCCAGAAAAAACACACAGGCGGCCACGCCCACAGCCGGAGCCCACGCGCATCCGACGCAAACCGTCTGCGAGCGCCACGAAACCACACCCAAAACGCCCCCCAGGCCAAAAGCGCGGCCCCACCCCACCAAGACCAATGCCAACAGCGTGCAACGCAACACACCGCGCACAGAAACAACCCAAGAGCAGAAAGCCGCTCGGTGCCCGAACCGCAAGAAGAGCAGACCGCAGCCGGAGCAACCACCCCCCCCCAGCACCCCAAGGGTAGCGCAAAGCAGCTCCGCCACTCCGCCGCTCCGGCCCCCACGACGCGCCAGGCAGAGCCACTGCACCCTCAACCCACCCCGCAGCCACACCCGCTGCGATCAGCGGGAACAAAGCAGCTTCACCATGCCTCCAAGTGGGAAAACCCACCCGAAAACCCAGCCAGCCCATCCACACCAGCCCCTCAACACCACCCCCGCCGGAGCCGCCCAGACCCCCACACACCAGCGGTGCACTGCCGGCAGGACATCCACCCAATGGGCACCACCCGCCCCCTGAGAAAACAGACATGCCAATCCCCCCAAAGAAAAACCGGCAAGCAAACATGCAACAGTGAACACCAGACACCGAATCTGCCTGCAACCGCTCCCCCCCACCGAAAAAAAAAATAAATTCCCCTATGCAGGAGGAAAAATGCAAATGGGAAAACCAGAGCCCAAAACAAAACCCAAGACCTGCATCTCACCGCGCCATGCAGCTCTCCTCCTCCCCGAACCAATACCACAAAACCGGCATCAATAAAAAGCATCGCCCAGGAACCGGCATCGAACCCATCCTGGGAGAGAAAAAAAAAAAACACTCACAATCTCAATCACACCTTCCCTCCCTAGTGCCCCCACTCGCACCACACACACAAAAAAAAAACGCGGACACACCTTCACACATAACACTCACATCCAATTATACCAGGACCAAAGACCAGGCGGCACCGGTGGTTGGTCCCTGGATTATCGGATGACCCAATAAGTGAACCTAAAATCAGGATGGGGGGGAGGGGAGCGACGACACCGCCACACCAACCACTCTCATTCCTCCTTCGAGCCCGGCCCCCCACCCCGCACACGGACCGGACCACCTCCAGCAAGAGCTCCCCCCGGGACAGGGGCCAACCCATCCCATGCAGGCCACCCAACCAGACCATCCACCCCCCCACCCCCCAAAAAATTACTTAAACCAGGCACTTCAGGCCCCTCCTTCCAACCTTCTTTGGGGAGAGCAGAAGTGACAGCCCCGTCACCGGCAGGCCATCTAGTCAAGTCAAGTCAAGTCAGCTTTTATTGTCATTTTCTACATATGTACAAGACATACAAGGGAAATGAAATTACGTTTACTCTCTGCAATATACAAATATACAAGAAATATACAAGACTAACATTTAAAACTGACATAAAGTGCGGGACATGATAGGTAAGAGTGGGCATAGTCATAAATTTTATTGAGATTAAAGT
>NW_015152016.1:57192-58977 GCF_000732505.1 Cyprinodon variegatus | reverse complement strand
GATTGTTTTTCAAAAGATTATTCAATGAACTATATCATCTATTTTTTTTCTTTAATTAATGCATATCAGCTGTTGGGGTATAATTGTATTGAATGCTGAGCTGAAGTCGATGAACAGCATTCTCACATAAGAGTTTTTTTTCTCCAGGTGAGTGATGGCTGGGTGCAGAGCTGAGTTGATGGCGTCCTCTGTGGAGCGCCGGGGTCTGTATGCGAATTGAAAGGGGTCCAGGGTGGGGGGGAGGATGGATTTGGCCCCTCAGCCGGCCCAAGCCAAAACCACGGACCAGGTGGCTCACTCTTCCTCCAGGCCCCAGACTAGGGGTGGCAGCCGGAGAACAGGGGTGTGAGAAGACCCCTATCCTCCCTGCGCCTGCTCAAATGTGGTGTTGTTGCGTGTTGCACTCAGATGTAATTAAAACTAGGAGTACAAAGAGGGGGTGTTCAGCACAGTCCAGCCACCTTCCAGGAGATAGGCGGAGCCAGCGCACCTCCCCCATTCAACAACCCTGAACCCTCAATGTCTAGATGCGAAAGGGGATGGAGGAAGCCAACCGTGGTGAGGCCCATAAAATAAGCCTTCCCCGGGTGGCCATGACCCCCACCTTCCAGAAAATATCCTATGTAGATGTGTGTTGTGAAAGTGTTGTAGATGGAAGTGTCTAAAATGCAAAATAAAATTGGGGTGGGGGACATCATCAGAAGGTGGGGCAAACTGGAGGGGAAAGTGAGATTTTGACTGTTTTTTTTTTCCAGCTGCACTGACTGTGAGTCCCAGCAGATCTCAGTTCTTTGAAGGAGACTCTGTGTCTCTGAGCTGTGAGGAGAACAGCAGCTCTGCTGGATGGACTGTATGGAGGAACACAACCAGAGGAACCAGGTCTCAGTGTGGAAAGGAATGGGGGAAACTAGATGGTTCTACCTGTAACATCAACGGATTGGTCTCAGCAGACAGTGGAGTTTACTGGTGTGGGTCGTCCAGAGAGGGAGCAGCTAGCAGCAGCATCCAGCTCACTGTCACTGGTAAGATCAGACTGTGGAGTTAGTGTTGATGAATCTGTGTGGAAATGGATGAAATGCTGTAGTTTGTCTCTGTGTTTAGGTGGATCAGTGATCCTGCAGTCCTGTCCTCCCTTTGATGGAGGGAGATGACGTCACTCTGAGCTGTCAGAATAAGACTTCCTCCAACCTCCCAGGTGATTTCTATAAAGATGGCTCCCTCATCAAGACTGAGCCCAAAGGTCACATGACCCTCCACCATGTGACCAGCTCTGATGAAGGCCTCTACAGGTGTAACATCAGTGGTCAAGGAGATTCTCCATGCGCTTGTCTAACTCTACTGAGTGTGTCTGTGATAATCCTTACCAACAATAAAATGGCCTTTTAATTTAAAAGCTATTAAAATAAGAAGCTGAAAAACAAAAACAATCAGGAACATAAAAAAAGGAAATAATAAAGGACGATTCAAGAATCACCAATGAAAAGTCACTACATTTCTGCTGGAGGCAGAATTAGCATCTGACCTGACTAGCAAACTTTTTTTTTTTTTTTTTTCTGACGAGCAACTCTGAGGCAGGAGTTTTCTGTTCACATCACTTTACGTCTGAAAATGGATCGACTGCAAGACTCTAAAGTAAGTAGCCTACTTTTACTCTTATAAGTGGCATAGTAGCACAGGCACATTTAGTAGGGTTAAACAAGCGCACCCTTTCTGAGGCTGTCGTTCTATTGGCTGGAAAGGTTGCTAGGCGACGATCCGACTGCAATCTGAGAGAGAGCAAAAAAA
>NW_015152016.1:53311-54712 GCF_000732505.1 Cyprinodon variegatus | reverse complement strand
GAGTGTGAGCATTATAAGTTTTTAGTGCAAGAAGATGAAATTCTTTTCTCAAATTGAAGTTATGTGCTCTTGCATTATGGCAGGATAATTCTCCCATAGATGTCCATAGGTGCACTTGGCACCAGGACATTCAAGGCGGGATCAACTTTGTAGCCATATTTTTCAACCTTTGACTCTATGTCTTGGACGCTCAAATAAAGAGAGAGGGGCAGAGCTGTCCACATATCACCACTTGGTCACTAGCTGGAAGCGCTAGAAGAGGAGGAAGCTGAAAAGACTCAGCAGGCCCAGTGGAGGTGTAAAAGTCTGCTGGGAACGTCTGGAGGATCCTTTGATCAAGGACGTATTAAACTTTTACTTCGAGAAAAGTTTCTCCCAGATTCTGGAGGAAGCCGGTGATGTCGAGTATGAGTGGGCCAAACTCTGCCTCTAGTGCTGATGTAGTCATGCGTAGCTGTAGCTCTACGGTGCCTGTCATAGGGACAATCCCTCAACCCAGTGGTAGACAGTGGCAGTTAGAGTTTTTGGTACGTAGTTCATTATTGCGTCACATTCATTTCAAAATGCCCGCAAGCAAAAGAAACATACTCGCATGTATGTTAAAGGGGAACACCGTTTTTTTACATTGGGCCTTTGATTTTACGTAATTACATCATGTTATTAGACCCATATTAGTTTTGTGTCGTTTGGAGCCGTTCTGAAGATATTCCGTTAGGTTATAATGCTGGTGTACCATAAATAATAAATTGTGAACAGTTCACTTTGTGCCTTCAAGTCGTTGCCCATAAGAATTGCTCTCCATGCTCGCCAGCATGGAGAGCAATTCTTATGGGCAATGAGCAATTTTCTCATATCAGAGCAACAGTTTCTCGCGCATGTGTGATTTTGTGGTGCAATAGTATATAAACAGTAGTTTGACATGTGTAAGTAGGTTTATTTTGCTCATGGGTGTTTTGAAATAAATGTAGCGCCATAGGTGATCAGTGTGAAACCTGATGCAGCAAGCAAGTATTATCGGGATCATTTGTGTTGCCGCCCAGGCATTCACTGAGGCAGAAACTTATGATGTCATGATGATGCTTCTCTTGGTGCTCATCAGTGGCAGGTGTTGGATGAGGATGATGATCAAGCTGCAGCCAAGATGGCAGAGACTGCAGTGAAGCAGCTGGTGAACTATAGCAGCAGTAGCAATACCAGATGGAAACCAACCTGCAGATACCATCCTGTTTTGGATTTTTTATTTTATTAAAGACAGACTGACCACCACTCAGTAAAAGAGAGAAAGATGGATGTTTGTCTTTGCAAATTAATCCAAGGGCATAAAGCATTTGAAGACTCCTGAAGGTTTGAAAACAATTTTAAACATCAAACAGGAAGGGGAGACAGTAAGATGCTTCTAGC
>NW_015152016.1:49443-50928 GCF_000732505.1 Cyprinodon variegatus | reverse complement strand
TGTTGGGGGTTATGGGAGAACAAGTGATGGTGGGATCTTGGCCAATTCCACGTTTGGCCACGCTCTGCGAGAGGGCACGCTGAATTTTCCAACTGACCAGTACCTCCCCAGAGCTGACCACAGAGGACCCCAGCCCCATGTGATTGTGGCAGATGAGGCGTTCCCACTACGGCGAAATTTGATGCGGCCCTTTCCTGGACGCGGCGGCCTCACCAAAGAGCAGAGCATCTTCAATTATCGTCTATCACGGGCTCGTCTGGTGGTGGAAGATGCGTTCGGGATTTGGTCTGGCCAGTGGAGGATGTTTCGCCGTCAGCTGGAGATCTACCCAGAGGTTGTGGAGAAATGTGTGAAGGCCACTTGTGTTCTTCACAATTTCATTAGGGCAAATGAGCAGGTACCTGCACTGAGTGGAACCGGAACAACGGAAGATCGTCTTCCAGATGTGGGGCGCATGGGAGCAAACTATGGAGCAAGAGAGGCAACTGATGCCAGAGAGGCATTCATGGCCTACTTCTGTGAGGAGGGAGCAGTTCCATGGCAGCCCACTGAGTGGTCATGTCCTCTACAGGACTAACGCACAACGGCTCTTTTAAGAGCCACCCACCAGAACTTCAAGAGCCTACTTTCTATATAACTTAATCATTTTCCTTACTTGTTAACATGATTGTGTTTAAAACATTTATATGTTATGCTGTTTGTCTCCCTCCTGTTTGCAGAAAGTAGCTGCCTGAAATCTATTTCCTGCTCCTGGTTAATCACAGAACAACCACAAGCACAACTAAGACCGTTGTTACAGTTCACTTAAAAGTTTTTGGGAAAATTAATTAAAGCCAATGTTAGTGATTTGTGGCTCCTGAATCTATCATTTTATCAAAATGTTTCATCTTTATGTGAGTAAATGATAATACTGTAAAAATATAAATATTTTCATTCACTTCCACTATTGAACTGAACTATTAAAGAACTGACATATGAAAGATAAAAGTGATAGTTTAAACAATCAAACCAAATGTAAATTCATAAAATATTTATCAAAACAGATTTTGAACAAACATTAAATCAACACATACATACAAAAGGGAAAAAACAAACATGAGAATGTCTGTTTCCTCTCCTGCAAGAAGTGCCACCTATTTTATTTTAAAAATATCTACTCTGTGGCCTCTGATGGATCCAGATTAAGTGTGACTGTGATGCTTTCATACAATAATTTATGAATTTGAAATTTTAAAAAGTCCTTTGACTAAGGCCCCATCCACACGAAGTCAAAACGAACACAAAACGCAAATATTTTCCAGAACATTTGTCGTAAAGACGGAGACGTAAAATAAATGTGATCGTCCTCACGAATGCATCAAAACGCTGCAAAATGTATGCCAGGCCTGTAAGTTGCGCTGTGGTGCCAAAGCAAAAATAGGCGAAAACAGGCAACGAAATGTTGGGCATGCGCAGTAATATTTATACAACAACCAAACCGGAAAA
>NW_015152016.1:26653-46798 GCF_000732505.1 Cyprinodon variegatus | reverse complement strand
ATGGTCCAGGAGCAGACGATGGTCCAGGAGCAGACGATGGTCCAGGAGCAGACGATGGTCCAGCCAGCTCAGAAGAACAGGCAAACAGCTCAGCAAGCTGGTTCTGAGACACTGTTGTTGCTGTTTCTGTCAATATATTTATTAAAACAATTTAATAATATGAACCACTATGAATCAAACTGAGGAGATGAAACCTGATATTTTTTTTAACTGTCTCACTAAACAAACCTCTGGCATCAGATAGCCCTGAATAATCCTCTGGCTCCTCTGGGTGGCTGTACTCAGCGGCCTGCTCCTCCTCGACCCTTCCCTGCATGTTGCTGGTGGTCTCTCGTGGAGTGACGAAGGGCTCAAGGAAGGACAGGACCGCTAGATATTTCCACCTCTGTGCTGTCCCTGCTGCTGCACCACTTCTTTTTCTTTCTTTCTCTTTTTTTTACCTCCCTCACATATGTGTCCCTCAAGGTTTTCCACCTCTTCCTGCATACATCACATTTATTGAGCAGCATGAAATTAGCAATATATTGAAAGTGTATGTTTACCATTGTAAAATCCTGGATAACTTACCAGAGAGTCTGATTTCCTCGCTAATCCTTTTCCATGCATGGTCCTTTTCTGCTCTTGTCTCTGTATTGATTGTAACTCAATTGGGCAAAAATTACTGGATGAGAGCAAACAGCGATGATTATTTTTTCTTCCATCTTTGTAGATTCCCGGGTTTTCTCCGTCTTTCCCTCCAGTCTGAAAACACAGCTACGTCATTTGGCGGAGCTTCTCTCTGATTGGTTGACGCGGCGCGTTGAGCAGCAAAAGTTAAATTTTTCCATCTCGTGCAGCAGCACGTTTGCGGCGCGTCATACGTCAGATGCTTAAACGCTCTCGACACGCCACTTCAGTTGCTCAGATGCGCTGCGCCTGCTGCTCAAAACGCGCTACGGGACATTTGCTTGATGCGCGTCAACCATTGACTTTGCATGTAAACTCGCTGCTTCTGCTGCGCCTGCTGCGTCCAGTGTGAACGTAGCATTAGGTGTGACAGACGTCCAGGCTGAATTCCTCGTCTTCCCCATTACGATGTTATCAAAACACTCGTCCAGATAGCTCTCCAGGCTTGTCAAGGTCTCCTCGTCCAGTTTGTTCCCTTGTAAAATACGAGACAATTGTTAATGTTTACACCTTATTTTGTTCAATTTACAATTGTTGCCTTTTATTTACCTGAGTGGATTTGATACATGATGATGAGCTATGTTTTGATCTGCTAATGATCAGCTATGTTTTTCCAGCCAGGAACCATGGCCTTGGACCAGGAAACAGCTGTCAGAACTACATCATCTGCTCAAAGCAGAAATCAAACCCACTGGTTCTAAAGTAGAACCCCTCCAGCCATTGGCTAGAAATCCTGTCCATAAAACTTAGGAAACACAGCAGTGAAACAAAGCAGACCTGCCTGAGACCATCATAAAATGGAAACCGGTCGGCAAGCTATTTTGTACCATGATGACCCGTGTGCTCAACTTGTACAATAACTGAATGACCTATAGTAAAGGGCAACTAACTTTACACTTCTGGAGTGCCAACCAAAAAGGCACCATGAAGGACAAGGTCAAATGCCTTCTTCAGTTCAGAAAAGCACATGCAAGCCAGTTTTACAAACTCTCATGAACCCTCCAGCTCTTTTTAAAGAGTGTAGATCTGGTTCACTGTTCTACAGCTGAAATGAAAACCAGAGTGCTTCTCCTGAAACCAAAGTTCAGCAGTCAGCTGGACTATTCTGATTAGCACCCTGGTACAGGCCTTCGCTGGAAATATGACAAGTGTGATCCTCCTATAGTTGGAACACCCACCCGGTTCCCCTTCCTGTGAAGGGGAAGCACCACTCTGATCTGCCAGTCCAGAGGCCTGTCCCAGCTGCAAAGCAATGTCAAACAGCCCCTATTTTGGAAGCGGAACTAAAGTTCAGGTTAGGTGTTCCGCTGGAGATATATTGTGGAGACACCTGGTGTTCATAATAAACTGTTTGGCATCACATTGGTCTGAGTTGCCTCATGTCTTCAGCCTTCAAGTGGCATTATATAACATGATGAACACTGCTTGCTGATCTGCATTTCTTTGCGTAATGTCCCTTTTTGTGGTATCGTCGGCTGCCGACAGGAGCAGAAACATGGCTGCCAACAGGAGCAGCAACATGGCTGCCGACAGGAGCGGATATAAAGCAGCATATTTCAGTGAGGAGGTTCTTACTTAAGGGTGGAGGAGTTGTGGAAGCAGAACTATAGTTCAGGTTAGGTGTTCCGGTGGAGATATATTTTGGAGACACCTGGTGTTCATAATAAACTGTTTGGTCTGAGTTGCCTCATGTCTTCAGCCTTCAAGTGACATTATATAACAGTCCCCACACCATCAGAGCAGAGCTGAGTTTTCCATCTCATTCTAAAAGGCAAGTTTGGCCATTTAATAACAGAATTTAAGTGAGAAGTAGAAAAAAAGGTGCAGTGATAAATTTTAAGCATTGGCTCTGCTTTCTCTGGGGAAGTTCTGACTGTGACTAACATCATTTGTCATTGTAGCTCAGTAAATTACACATGGGTCACTCCTTGCAGATGAAACAGAAAATCATTACATTATAATGCAGCTTTTAAAAATAACATTAGACTGATATCATTTAAGTTTTCCATGATTAAGACTTGATAAACAGCTGCAAGTTTTAGATTTTTTTTTATTTGAAACCTTTGCATCTGTCAGGAATCCAGTTTGTGTGGTCTGTTTTTGTGTTTTCTTTCCTCCTCCACCAGGTAGTGCCCTATCCTCATTAGTTCTGCCTGCACACCTGCAGCTCATTGCCTCATTACCTGTGGAGTGTTCTTAAGCTGCTGACTGCCACTACCTCGATGCCAGAGTTTTTGCCAATACTGGGCACTCTAGCCATGCTTAGTTTAGCAGAGTCTAACCTGAGTCTTTGTTTTGCCAATACTGGGCACTCTAGCCATGCTTAGTTTAGCAGAGTCTAACCTGAGTTTTGGTTTGCCAGTTTTGGATTCTCTAGTCAAGCTGAGTTTTTCTGAGTCAAACTGAGTTTTTGTCAATCTGAGTCTTAACTTTGTTTTTGTCTTTGCCTCTCGGCAGGAAGTCATGCTGCAAACGGGATTTGTTTGGTACTTCTTGCTCTGGAAGGTTCAACTGAGCTTCTAACTGAGCTGGGGTTCCAAACAGGAAGTTTGGACCCACTTTCCCCAAGAAGTACTGAGCTTCTAACTGAGCTGGGGTTCCAAACAGGAAGTTTGGACCCACTTTCCCCAAGAGGCCGTTTGAGCTTTACACCAAGCAAAGATTTCTTCAGCACTACAGCCCGTTCAACTACTGCGGTAAATCTGAGTGGCAGTCAGCTTCTCCATTCACCAGGGAACAACCGCAGTCTGAGTAACCCAGTTCACCCATCACCAAACAAGACAACCTCTGGTACAATCCACACACACTGGATTCCATAAAGGACACCTTTTCCTGGAGAAGTGAGTCTGCAACCTTTTTCTCCAATTCAAACCAAAGATTCAAATTTCCCACTGAGCCTGAACTAACCGCAGTGTCTTCCCCTCACCTTTCAGTCCCTGTTAAGCAGTGTTCAGAGCAACACTGGACTCACTCCCTAGTGCTCAGAGCAGCACTGGATGCTTCACCATACTCTTAATAAACCTGTTAAACTTTATCTCTGTGTCTATCTGTTTGGCTTTCTGCATCTTTGGGTCAGACTTTAGATAAAATCATGACAGCATCAAGTCCCTAAAAAAAAGAAATGTGTATCTGAAACTACGTATAACCAAAGGCTTCTTGATGTTTTCTCTGAAGCCTTTTACAACAAAGTAGACGAGATTTAAAATGATCAACTACAAAAACCAAACCACAGTGAGATGCCCAACCAGTTGGAAGCCAAAGATAAAGTTTCATGTCTGTTTTAACATAAATTCATCTCTAAAATGGTAGGTAAAAAAGAACTTTAAATGGTTTCGCTGCACCACTAGTGAAGACAGAGGAAAATTTATCAGTCCTTATTTTTTCTGTCTACAGTATGAATTTAAAAACAGAAATATATATATATATATAGCAATTTACAGTCATGGCCAAAAGCATTGACAATGACAAATATTTTCACATGATCTGCTGCCCTCTGGTTTTCATGTGTGAATGTCAGATGCTGTCATCACATACAGAAACACAATTGCAATCATTATTAGTAACAAAAGCTTTTAATGACTGAGTTAATGCAGCAAGTCAATATTTGCAGTGTTGACCCCTCTTCTTCAGGACCTCTGGATTCTCCCTGGCATGCTCATAATCAACTTCTGGACCAAATCCTGACTGATAGCAGTCCATTCTTGCACAATCAATGCTTGCATTTTGTCAGAATTCTTAGGTTTTCATTTGTCCAGCCGTCTCTTGATGATTGACCACAAGTTTTCTTGTCATTCTTTGTTACGCTGATCACTCTTTATAACATTCTGCAGTATATGCAATTTGCCGTTATAAAAACTGAAGCAGTAGACTTTGTAAATATTAACATTTAAATCATTCTCAAAACTTTTGGCCATGACTGTATGTATATGTATATATGTATATTTGTATGTGTATGTGTATATATATGTATATATAACAGAGTATTCGTACCATGCTAAGACCTTTTCTTTAAATGACAAGAAAAAACTCACAACTTTTGAAAAATGAAGTCCTAGTATTTTAATTTTCTAGTAACAGAGTGAATTTGCAATATCATTATATAAATATTTGTTTTTATAAGACGAACGCTTCATTAGAATTAACAGCCAAACTCAACCAAACTGCAGACTCAGGGAAGAATACTTCTTTTTACATTTACATTAAAGCACAATACTTCTTTATTCTCATAATATTATGACATTATGAAATATTACAACTTTCTTATGGTAAAGTTATGACTTTATTATGACTTTAATCTCGCAATGATAGGATTTTATTCTCACAGAAATATTGTGACTTTATTTTTGCAATATTGTAACTTCAATCTTTTAGGCCTCATGTTATTTTGTTTACTTTAGCTTTGTAATTTAAAATGTATACACATTTTAATGGCTCTAATACTAAACCATCCTTTTCATTTTCTGTACTGAAAGTCGGAACCTTGAATTCAAAACAATGTAATCCTGTTGTTAAATGATAGTTGAAAATGTTTGCATTAATAGGTTTAAAGTAACAGTGAAGCATCTTTCAGTTGTTCTTACACATAATTCTTATCTGAAGCTGTGATGCTTTTCATCTGGTCCGATATGAGCTGGCTGGACAATTATCAGCTGTGGAAATACCTACGCTTGCCTGAATCGCATCTAGAGGGTTCTAAGCTTGAATTTCCCCAGTGGACCAATGTCTGCGATTCTGCATGCAAGTCACATTTACTGGTTTACAAGAAAAGCAAAAACACAGGTTCAGCTCTGAACTTAAATATGTATAAAATCAATGTGATTTGTTGTGTTTTTATTTTTTGTTGTATTTTTATTAAAATGTTTTATTGTTGTTATTATATGCATTTAAATCCATTTTTTGTCAGACCAGGAACAGATGAAGAGCACTAGAACTACCTGAATTTACAGTCTTCTAGCATTGCTTCATCCTAATTAAGGGGATGCAACCACTTAATTGGGACACATCATTAATCAATTTAGAAGTGATGCGCAGTGGTGACAGAAGTGGTTTCATCATAGATTTCATCCAATATCTGCTCAGTCTCAGTTTTCATCATTGAGACAGGAAGGTCTCCTCCTGCAGGCGGAGAAAGTTTGATGATAAATATTGATCAAAGTTGTTTAAAACTTCAATAAGGAACGGATTGGCTGATCACAGATGGTCTCACCTTTGGCTCTCTCTCGATATAAAGACACCATGATGATAGTTGAGATGAGATATGGAATAAACACCACCAGATGGCAAACAACAATCCACTCAAGATCAGAGGAGGCTGAGTCAGGAGGAGGAGCTTCAGTGAGATTAGAAGAAATCCCACTGAAATAAGACATAAGAAATCTCAAAATCTTCAAACGTTTAGCAAAACAGATTGTGGCTAAACAAGTTTCTTTATGAAATCACAATTGATTTGTAAAATAAAGAGTTTCCATTTTGTGAATAAAATGGCTAAACTTAAATGCTTAAAGATTAAAACAAAAGGTCACTTTAAAAAATAGAAATGATTTAGTGGTTTAAATGTAACATCTTACACTAGAATGTAAGTGTAGGAGCATTGTTAATTCTATCCAAAATCCATGCAGATTGAGTTGCTATAATCGTCCTCATCCAACAATGCATCTGACTAAAGGAGAATGGCAGAAACTATGGCAGGTTGTATAGATATTAGTTTACTGACCTTGGTTTCTTGTGCAATACAGCACCAAGGTCAGAGCTGAAGAGAAATAAAACTCTAGTCAATTGGAGCTACAGTGAGCTTAACAATGAGAAACAGGCTTTTTTAAAACACCAAGAAACATCTAGCAGATGGACTCACCCAGCAGCATGAGGACATATGTTCCCTCCATTCTGAAGCTAGATCTAATGAGACCAGCAGCAGTTTGACAGACGGTAAAAAGCTCTTCTTCCTGTTCTCTGCAGCACTAAGCAGAAAACCACAGATGCAAGAACTGACCTCACAAACCCACAAACTTAATCTGATTTGACAGCAAAACTACTGGTTTTTGTCTTGTTACAAACTTGGCGTCAAATATGAGAAGTTAACATCAATCAGTGTATCAAATATAAGATATAAGATGATTAAAGATTTTCTTCAGATTTTCTGGATTAACTTTTATGCAGTAAAGATGCTCCATTGCAGCTGTGTTATAAATTTTACTTTGTGGGGGATATGGGTGGTGGTGGGCACTGAGAAGTTTCATTCTGAGTAACCAGCTTCTTTGGAGGTGAAGAAACACAGTAAGAAACGTAACTTCTGTGACTAATCTGACATGGGTGTCGTTTTGTTTTACCTTTTCGTATTTTAAGTTCTCAGGTATTGGTTCATTCCTGTTTGGGCTTTATATACTTTTCATCCTAATTTGTTTCTAGATTGCTGTTTTCTAGGTCCCATTATGTGCTTACAGGTCATTTTGTTTCAACTGTCAATTTCTAATTACTGCATTACTGCTCTGGCCAGAGCACACCGTGGTAAGATTAATAATCTCAAAACAATGCTAACGATAATCAAACTTATATTTAAGGACTGATTAGACAGACCAATTATATTTTTTATTTTATTTAGACCTAGAGGAAGCTTGAGTATCTGAAGAAAAGCCATATGTTTTTTTTAAATATCTAAACTCCTTGCAGAAAGAGTCCATGGTTACAAAAATGTTCCCTGTTTTAAGGAAGGGTAGCAGAGGACATGTCTCAGCCGTCAAGAAGTCCCTGGAAAAACAACGGTAATTTTTTTACGTTTACCAGAATGTAAGGTAAAAAATTCAGATTCAGTGTGTTTGCATCAAAAGGAAAAAGGGAAGTTAGCTTGAGAATCTGATCAGGTATTGGCACATTCCTCTGTGCGCCCCTGCATGCATAAGTATATTCTTCTACATTGGTAAGAATGAAATCGACCGAGCTTGTGGAAAAATGCACATCTTCATATGTCTGATTAAAGAAAGTTTGAATTTTGAATTTGAATTATGTTCTGTCTGTCTCTCAGATTTCCGATCAGTCATTTTTCTCATAGCATTAAAGCAAAAAGTAGATGTATCTGAAACTAAGTAGCAGACCACAAGGTTCTTGACTATGTTTTACTGAAAACATTTCACCACAGAGTAGAAAATTACTCTTAGAGTTTGAAAGAAATCAACAACCACAAAGACTAAACCACAGAACAAGACCCAACCGGTCTGAGCCTGCTGGTAGCAACAACATAAAGTTTCACAATATCTTGTTGGAGGGGGGTGACCTGCCCTCCCCCCAGTTTTAAATACACTGTAGTCCATCAGGCAGTAACACTACATCTGAGCAGAAGGGGGGTTGGCCTTGCATATGCCTGCAGTCGGCTGGGGGGTGCCTGCCGCATGCTCGGGTGGCTTGTCTGCCATGCTGGGCCTTCAGGGGTGAACTCTCAGGGCAGTGCTCGGGGCAGGTCCTGGGCTGCACTTTCCTCCCTGTGGTGGCATTTGCTTTTGCCCCCCCCCCCCCCCCTTTTCCTTTTCTATCTATCTATCTATCTATCTATCTATCTATCTATCTGTCTGTCTGTCTGTCTGTCTGTCTGTCTGTCTGTCTGTCTGTCTGTCTTATCTATCTAATCTATACAGACAGACTCCTTTACTATTGGACTATCAGCTATCTGTGGGACATCAATTTCCAGAGCTAAACAGAACATGTCTAAAAATATATATATATTTATATATGGTGCCATCTGCTGGCAGGACCACAGATCTATCAGAAAGCCAAATTACAACAAAATATAATAAAAATAAAAAACAAGAAGAAACAGTTCTCTTGTATGTGGATACAATTAACTTTTTTGAATATATATAGAGTCAAGGAAGAAATGCATAAAGGATGTCATAGAGCTGATATAAGTATTTAGTTTCACAGGAGTTTCACCGTGTCTGACTGGCTATGAGGGGTTTACCCTGTTCATGAGAGAGAGTCAGCATTTCAAATGAAAGATCGGCTGCATTTCGTCTATCATTGTTGTGAATTACCAGCCTCCTGCACCTCTGCATTATGCTGCAAAAGTTAGTTAGATTAACATTAACACTGCTGCACACCTGACTTATATAAATGAATAATTACCAGACATCTACAGCTCTTCAAGGCTGCTAAGGAGGTCATGCACTTATTTGAGTCAGGTGTGCTGCAGCAGAGAGACATCTAAAACATGCAGGGCAGTAGTGATTGAGGAGCAGGTTTAAGAACTGCTGCTGTAAACTGTTTCCTGTTCCTCCAAATTCTTTAGAAAATCTGGAAAAACACCAGAAGCTAACAGGTTGGAGATGAGTTCTTAGAATAGAAAAGCATTTAGACTAATGTTGCCTTCATCAGGTCTTGTAATTATGCTAAAAAACAAAAGCTGACATGAAGTTGAACATGAACAGGCAGTCATGTCGTAATTTCCACTGGAAATCGGTGAAAATTCTATGATTCCTGAGCTGCAGAAATTAGGAAAATGTTGACCTTTCAACATCGTTGTTAAACATTCTCTCATGTTGTGTTTGTAGCCTACACAATGCTGTGACATATTTAATTTGTTTAAATCACTATTTATTATTCTGTTGTTTTATTTTGTCAGATGCTCTCTAGCAGTCAGATGATGCATTTGAGGCATCCTCTTCTTCCTGTAGTAGATGAACCAGGAAGTCTATTACTGTCTTACCAAAGTAGCAGGTCAGGATAATCTTTGAATCTAACATGTTTAAGTTCTTTGCCACAGCAAACGTATTTGAACACAATATGCTGCTAATTTCCACTTTACAATTGGAGAGGATTAACTTTACCACATGAAGGCAGCATTAGTGACAAAATGGAAGATGTTAGTTGGTATGATATATTTAAATGAAACTCCTCTTGATACAGGAGGCAGATTACATCAAAGTGTTAATGAAGTCAGAGCCTTTCAGCTGCCCAAACCACTGTGGTTCTGCTCTGAAAGTTTCCACTGCAGCGTTTTTCTCAGTCTGTGGTTTCTTGTTCTTTGTTTGCTGCTCTACAGATCAGTGGTGCATCAAACCAGATGATGGTGGTTTGCACCTGATCAAACAGATAATAGACAGAAACTGAACGAATGTCCATGTGAACAGAGTCTGTTGGATGAAGCAGTCAGAAGGCAGCAGCTGGAGGTCAGAGGTCAGATGATGGACTACCTCACTGAGGAGTAGATGAGGTCTGGTTCTACTGGAATCTCTGGTAGAACATCAACACCCTCTGGTTAGAAGGAAATAAAATAAAATAAAATTAAAAAAATAAATAAAATAAAATGAATAAAGCAGAAGGTCAACAATTTAAAACAGCAGAAGTTAACATTTAAGAATATATTTGCGACATCAACTTATTAAATTAGGAGCATCAGCTTGTGTGGGAGAGAGAGTGATACCAGTAAGCAAAAGCTGGACTGATCTTCACACATAAGCTGGGCTTTGCAGGCCAGCTCTTTGGGAGGCTGGACTCTCTTCTACTCTGGGTTGGACCATTAGGAGAGGCAGAGAGGGTGTGTCTGATTGTCTCTCCCAAATGGTCATAATGGAGTTTATACTAGTGGATGAGACAGTAACACCCCTGAGCATTCAGGTGGGTGGGTGGGGGGTCTTTCCTTTGTCTCTGCTTATTGGTACGAGGTGGCAAATGAGGTACATAGAATGGATATAGAGGATCAAACCCCCTGCCAGTCCTTTGAGGGGGGATTCCATCAGTGGTGTTTCATTGTTAGACATCTGTACAAGTCATGGATGGTCTATAATGAAAACAGTATTTAGCATAAGGATGGGATGTGTAGTAATTTGTTATTTGCTCCAGTTAAATAAATCGATGATCGAAGGATTTCACTCAGTCTGCACTTTATTTTTATCTTTGCAAAGAGAGAACAGTTCATCATAAAGCCCTTATTGCTTGGTAATCAGCCTGTTCGGGCAGCGTTCATTCCCCATTACTTACAACAATGGAAAGTTGTCAGAGTTAAAGCAAATGACACTTTGGTTAAACAGTAACATGTTGTGAATAAACCTTGAGAAAGAATCTGGTTTGTTATAGGAAGAAGCTATGTCTTGTCAAAAAAAACACCCTCACACAGGGGAATTGTTTGGTCTTGCAGGTGAAACAGACTGAGTGAAAACTTTTATAGTGAGTAAATAGCATAAATTAATAAATGACTTAAGAGAAACTACATTTTCAATCCACAAATGTCAATCATTGCACTTTCTAACAGGGACTCCATGTTTCAGCTTGAACAGATCAGAACACTAGATGTTCTCTGATCATTTTCAGCTCCTGATGCAGCAGAAGATCTCTGCAGCTCTGCAGACATGAACATGTCCCCTCCTACCTGCTTGGAGGCCTCTGCTTCCATCAGGCTGTAGAAATAGATCTGGCTTTGGACAGCAGCTCTGTTCCTGGATCAGTGGTTCTGTATTCACAGACCGACCAGAACTTGATGTCTTCCTCCCTGAACTCTGTCCTGAGGAACTGAGAGAAGGTTTCCATCCCATCTGACAGAAGAAAAACACAATGACAGAAACACTGTTAATGCTGAGAGATGAACAACAGAGAGATGAGAGGAGATCTAACTGGGTCAGACCCATATCCAACCCTGCTGAGGAGAACCAGCCCAGGGTGGGCTCGGTCCACATGTGACCCAGCACCAGGTTACAGATCAGGTTCTTCTGAACCCAGCAGCTTTTAGTGTTTAATATCCTTTAAAGCAGCTGAATGGGAGACAATTTAAATCTCACCATCATACAGACATGGGCAATGTGGAGTCAACAAGTCATTCCATGTCATGTATTTAATCTACCCAGCCAATTAACCAGGTGAGTCCAATCTGCACAGGTTAATTCACGCTGAAGATTGGACTCACCTGCTTCAGTGGCTGGGTAGAACAAATACATGACATAGAGATGACTTGTTGACTTCACATTGCCCATGTCTGCCATCATGTGCTTAACCAGGACATCGTCAATGGTAGTAATCTCAGAGAGACCCAGGCTTCGCTTTACCGAGGTTGTTCCTGCTCCTCTGAGGGAAGATTCAGGCATTCCAGGACCAGGAAGGAGACATTGTCTCTAGAACCTGTTCTGGGTCATCCAGTGGGACATGTTTGGAGCACCTCCTTAGGGAGAGGTTCTGACTTTTTAAAATACCACGTTAGACTGAAATATTTTCATTTGCTATAATTAAGACCTGATAAACAGCTGCAAGTTTTAGGTTTTATTAACTTAAAACCTTTGCAGCAACTCTCTCAAACAGTAATGTGTTTCTGAAAATACGTAGCAAACCACAGGCTTCTTTAACTTTTCTCTGAAACCTTTTACCGCAAAGTAGAAAATGACTCTCAAAGCTTAAAACAATCAAGCAGGTACAAAGACCAGACCACAGTGAGAGGCCCAACCAGGCTCAGCCAGATGGAAGCTAAAGATAAGATTTCAAGTCACTTTTCACATCAATGCATCTCTAAACTAGTAGCAACAAAATGGTAAAAGCTTTGGTTGATCTACTACTGAAGAAATAGACCATGGGATTCAGAGTTATCTGTCTGTGTTTGTGCTTTCTACAGCATGAATTTAAAAGTCATGTTATCCTTAAGCTTTTTGGCAAATTTTAAACAAGTTGTTTAATATATATTTAATTACAGTGTTTCTAATAAAGATTTTAGTTTAGAATAAAAAGAAATAATTTTGTCAAAGTCCAAATATTATTAGCTTAATTGTTTAATATAATCAATACAGAGGATAGTTCCTACTATAACTTGAACACCGGAGCGTTCGTGGTGCAATTTCTGCCTGAAATTAAATATCTGGTTTAATCAAGTGTAACTACAAAGTTATAAAGTGGAAAAAGTCACTAAAGAATATTTTTAAAGTGGATCCATTCTTGTAAATGCAGTTATTTCTGATTTGTAGGTGATCAAACCAAACTCAGTGGAGTTAGTGGAGGCGATCCTGCCATGATAGTTTAGTCCAGCAGCATCCTGCTATTTTTCTGACCCACAGATGTCATTCTGAGATTTTGGATGGTGATCTATTTCTAGAACTTGCAGACAACACTTAGTTTGCATTTTGTCAAACATTTAACCTGCAATTTGCTATTTAAGTTGCACACAATGTTCGACATTGAAGCCAGTACATCAGCTGTGACTGTTGCTCCCGTAACTGCGTAGTGTGATGGAGAGCACAGACAGCAGCTATGTGACCAGGGTCTAATTGGTGACATGAAAACACTTTCCTACTGCTAGATCTATTTAATAGTTTCCATGAGCATCATGTACAGAAAGAGTAGCCTACCTGCCTCACTCAGTTTATGCTCCAGCTACCAAACAGCTGAACGTCAAGGTCATGTTCTTCCATCCACGCCCTCGAACATTTTTTTTTTTTTTACCTCCTTCGCCAATTATGACTGTGTTAGAAATTTTTTTTTATGTATGATTATTTTATCCTGCTTGCTTAAAGATGTTTTGTATTATCCATATGTTGTCTTAAGAGGGGGATGCATGCTGCCCTTTGGCATCTTTTTAAGTCTGTGCCTAATAATTATGTTCAAGCATTTGGAGTTGGAGGAGCTTTGCAATCTCTTTCTGCACTGCGGCCAGCTAAGGAGGAATGTTGATAAGGGACTGGTTTAGGCTAGAAACATCTTACTGTCTCCCCTTCTTGTTTGATGTATAAAATTGTGTTCAAACCTTCACGAGTCTTCAAATGCTTTATGCCTTTGAATTAATTTGCAAAGAAAAACGTCGATCTTTCTCTCTTTTACTGAGTCCGTCTTTACTAATATAAAAAATCCAAAAGGGGATGGTATCTCCAGGCTATTAAACTTGGATTCCATCCAGTCTTGCTACTGCTGCTAAAGTTCACCAGCTGCTTCACTGCAGTCTCTGCAATCTTGGCTGCAGCTTGATCATCATCATCATCCAACACCCACCACTGATGAGGACCAAGAGAAGCATCATCATGACATTGTCATAAGTTTTGCCTCAGTGAATGCCTGGGCGGCAACACAAATGACCCCCACAATACTTGCTTGCTGCATCAAGTGTCCCACAAATCACCTATGGTGCTTCATGTATTTCAAACCATCCATGAGCAAAATAAACCTACTTACACATGTTAAACTACTGCCTATACGTATACTACCGCACAACAAAATCACACATGCGCGAGAAACTGCTGCTCCGATAGGAGAAAATCGCTCTCCATGCTCGCCAGCTCCTCCCACGAGCGGTCGGGATTTTCTGTCCATTGGCCAAGCTCAGGAAGTAGTTTCAGGAAGCCTTGGACTGACAGCTGGTCATCCATAAGTGAAGCCGACAACTGGAGGCGGGACAGTGGCCGAGGCTTCTCCAACATTTGCGCTAAATGGGATAAGTGGTAAGCGTCAGTTAAAGGCTTCCTGACACTACTTCCCGTGTGATCGTGTCTGCAAGGCCGAATCAGGAGGAGGCTTACAGAGGAAAATCAGTCCGAAGGCAGAGAAGCTTCCTAGAGCACAGCCATCCTTTGGCGTGACAGATGGAGGGAAACTCGTGCATGCAGTGAGATCTCCAGCATGATCTGGAGCTCGCCTTGGAGGAGCGGGTACGCACAGAGAGGGATTTTCTCCTCTCGAAGCGGCAGTTTCTTGAGCATGTGTGATTTTGTTGTGCAGTGTTAGATAAACTAGATGCAAGTATGTTTATTTTGCTTGCAGGCATTTTAAAATATGTGACGCAATAATCAACTAAGTAACAAAATCCCTAACTGCCACTGTCTACCAACACGTTAAAGGATTGTCCCTATGACAGGCACCGTAGAGCCACAGCTGCGCACGACTGCATCAGCACTAGAGGCAGAGTTTGGCCCACTCATACTCCACATCACCAGCAGGCAGGGAAAAGCGAAAACCCAAATTGGGTCTTGAACCATTACAAAGCAAGCTCTTACATTCTGAGCCACCATAGCCAACATATAGTTATCAGTTAAGGAAAGTAAAGTAATTGGAAGATGGAGGACACTGTAGTTATTAGCTTTACATAACCATCCAATGGTGAAATGTATTAAATGTTAATAAAAAATATATTTTGGTGGAACTAAAGTACAAAGATCAGAGAGGGAACTTATTCTTTCTTATAAAAGATTTTTTACTTCTTGTTTTTTTTTTCCTTTATGACCCTGTTAATCAAAAATATGCTGGTCAACGTTTATCAAAAACAGAGAAAGAGGAAGCAGGACAATCGCAGTTTCTTAGTCAGTTAGCAGATAAACTACAAACTGCAGCAAATAGGGTGTAACTTAAACTGTGATAAGATGAGCCATCAAGATGCTAAACATAAAATGAGATTAGATACTGAGTAAATGTAACATCAGAAAGTGTGAATTTAGAATTTTTTTTTAAAAAAGTAAGAGAGCATCTGAAAAGATAATGGTACTTTTATAGAAACTTAGCTCCAGTTCCTGAAAAATAAATAATCTGATCACAATTTCAAAATTTAAAACCTATAGAACCAGATACTAAATTTGTTTAACAATACATAATTTTTTAATATGATAAAAGACATCATCCACATGCGGATGTTTCCAAAAATAATAGTCTAAATCAGGTTCCTGAAAATCTTTCTAGAAAACATGTACAGATGTTCCTGTTTGCTCACTGCTTCAGTTGTTATTTTAGCTCCAACACAAGAGAACCTCAGAAATCAACCAGCTGCTGAAGATTTAGGAAACATTGCAAAAAATCTACAAAACCTGAGAATAAAACCAGTCCTACCTTTGTTAATGTTTTTCTGACGCTGATGATGGGAAATCTTGACATCACTGTAAGTAATGTCGTCCTCTTCAACTTGTGGATGACCTGAAATTAAAGTTAATGTATAAGAATTGTTTTTATGAAATCAGAACGGTCTCAGATGGTTGCTTGAAATTACAAAAAAAAAAAAAAAAAGAAAAAACTAAAAATATAGTGGAGTGGGTTTTAGCTATATTATTACAGACAGCCAGTTGTACAATAAAAATTCAGAAATCTTTCTCACCTTCAGACTCTTTTTTTAACACATCGTCTCACCATCAGAACCAGAACCAGCAGCAGTAGAACCACAACAATGATGAATGAAAGAGAAAGGAGCAGATAGAAAAGAGACTGGGAAGGTGGAGGAAGAGGAGGAGGAGTATTTCTGGTGGGGCTATTGGTTGATGATTTATCTAAAATAAAAATATATACATTAAATGAACACAAAAGAACTATTGACTGAAAGGACTGATGTTTATCTTTCTGACCTTCAACAGAGATCCAGCTGGATGGAGACTCTCCATGACCGCTGATGTAACACCTGTAGAGGCCTTCATCAGAGCTGGTCACATGGTGGAGGGTCATGTGACCTTTGGGCTCAGTCCTGATGAGGGAGCCATCTTTATAGAAAGCAGCTGGGAGGTTGGAGGGAGTGGTCTCTGTTAGACAGCTCAGAGTGACGTCATCTCCCTCCATCACAGGGAGGACAGGACTCTGCAGGATCACTGATCCACCTCAACACAGAGACAAACTACAGCATTTCATCCATTTCCACACAGCTTCATCAACACTAACTCCACAGTCTGATCTTACCAGTGACAGTGAGCTGGATGCTGCTGCTGGCTGCTCCCTCTCTGGACGACCAACACCAGTAAACTCTACTGTCTATTATGACCAATTTGTTCATTTTACAGGTAGAACCAGTTGTATTCCCCCATCCATTTCCACACTGAGTCCTGGTTCCTCTGCTTGTGTTCCTCCATACAGTCCATCCAGCAGAGCTGCTGTTCTCCTCACAGCTCAGAAACACAGACTCATATTCAAAGAACTGAGATCTGCTGGGACTCACAGTCAGACCAGCTGGGAGGACTGGGACGTGAAAATATATGAATTTGTATTATTGTCAAAATTATGTTTATTAATCAGAATATTGATTTTAGTTTAATGTTAATAGAAATGAACCAACCTTCATTTATTATGCAGCAAAGCAGAGAACAGGTAACTGAGGAGAAATGAAGCTCCTTTGTTACAGTTTTACATATAAACGTTTATGAGAATTTTAGTTTGCAAAGTTTATTACATTTTCTTTATAATTCTGTTAGTTGGTATCTCTTTCATATTATTATCAGTAAATCTTAGCTTTGTGCCTTAAAGAGTGCATTAAAGTAATTTCTCTTGCTCCTTAATGTGTAGCATTTCTTTCTTAGAATTCACTTTACCTTTTTCATCAACATCTTTGCCTTAGGTTATAACAGTGCAAAGAATAAATTTACTTTAAAAACAGCTTTTGTACTTACAGAGCAGATACTGCAGAGATGTTTCCATCATGGCGTCACCTCACGATCTGATCACTGATCTTTTCCTGTTGGGGCCTCAGAATAAAGCCCGCCTTTAAAGCCCGCCTTCTTTCTGTAAATAGAAATCTATGGTTACTTCCTCCTTCTTTCTAGACCCATAGACCCTAAGTCTAACCCTCCTTCCTTCTAAAATAGACATATAAATGTCTATTTTCTCTATTACAAAATAGAGCTAGAAAAATAAATCAGCAACAGAAAATTTCCCCTGGCTCCCTTTGACCTGTTTCCACATAGATTGAAACATTTTCATACTTTACACTGCTTGCTTTTAGACAATAATAGATCTGCATTGACAGCTGATAGAAAATGATTAAGGCATATTAGCTTACAGTTAACACTGACATGACTATAGAAAAGGAAAGAAAATATCACTTAATTGTCTGATGGTCTGAACATAAACCTTAACATAAGAGAAAATGCATATCAGAGCTGAACAAGCATGTCGACAAAATGGAACCAACAACTTGTGATAAAGAACTAAAAATCCTTTGTATTTGTTAGGAATCCAGTTTTTTTTTTTTTTGTATTTTATATACTCTAATAATCCCAGAGGGAAATTACTTCTCTGCATTTAACCCATCCCCTTGGGGAGCAGTGGGCTGCCATTGTGAGGCGCCCGGGGAGCAGTTAAGGGTCTTGCACAGGGACCCAGAGTGGCAGTCTGTGGGAGTGGGGGATCGAACTCCCTCAGGATTCAAAGCCCAATGCCCTAACCACTAGGCCACCACACCACACCAGTTTGTGTGGGTTGTGTTTTTTTGTGTTGTTCTCTCCCTCCACCACCAGGTGACGCCCTGTTCTCGTTGGTCCTCCCACACACCTGCGGCTGGTTGGCTCATTACTGAGGACTATTTTAGCGTTGGACTGTCACTACCTCGATGCCAGTTTTGGGTATTCATGCCGAGCTGAGTTTAGCTGAGTCTGAGTCTTTGTTTTCACTGAGCTTAACCTTTTTTTTTGTCTTTACCTTTTGGTAGGGAGCCTTCCCTCAAGCTGGATGTTTGGCTTTCTCCCCCTGGAAGGATTGTTTGAGTCTCACACTGAGCAGGGGATTAACCTCCACAAGTTCCGTTCAATTCCTCCTGGATTTCCAAGTGACAGTCCGCTCAATAGCTCCTCCAGTCTAAACCTGTCCGCCCTCCAACGAGTCTCTACCTCTGGATAAACCCACACTTACTGGATTCTGGGAGGAAAGTCTTCCCCACTAACATGACTCCCGTTTTCTCTGTCTCTCCAGCCATCGCTCAAAGTTCCCACGGATCCTGAACTAACCGCTGATACTTCCCTTCCCTCTTCCACTTCTGGTTCACCAGCACACTGAGATTCCTGAATCCAACCCCTGCTGACCTTATCAATAAACCTGTTAAACTTTTACTCTGGTTCTCTGAGTGGTTTACTGCATGTGGGTCAGATCTCTTAAGAAAATCATGACAATATTTTGATTTAACTCTAAGTAGCGTGATTCGCTAAAGTTGGTATGTTTCTTTTGTATTATTTTTTTGTCAAATATTGTGCTCATGAGTTGAAGTTTTAAGGTTTGGGTAAACTATTAAGGATTCACATGTTGTATTCACCCATTATCTAGTTCTGATACATGACATGATTTGTCCTACCTTAAGTGGTTTTGGAAGAAAAAATAAAACTAGTGGGTGGGCTATGCTTATCTGTATTTAGCACACCTAGTTAAGGCCACAATTACATAAGTATGGTTACATAGAGTTATGTAGGTGGTAGTAGCCACCTAGTGGTTAGAGCAAAGGGCTTTGAATGCTGTGGTTGTGAGTTCGAAACCCACTCTCACAGACTGCCACTCTGTCTCTCTGAGTGTAGCTGCCATCAAAGTCAGAATGACTAAATAAATAATAGATTAATAAATATTAAGGTTAAAAATGTAGAGTTAATAAATACATAAATTTCTAGTAATAAAGTTAAATATTAAAAGCATAATTTCTTGTATATTGTTTGTTTGATACGGGGGAATTAGTATTAATTAAGGGGGTAACCAAAAGGATGCTGCCACGAGTTGACAGAGTGTTACCTTTGAGGGTCGGTACCTGTTGATCTGTAACGGGGTTCTGGACCAAACTTTCAGGAAGACACCTTACTGATTCCTTTGCCTAAGCCACCAGTGATGAGGACATTGGATAAAGTGCATAGTGTATAAAGGACTGAAGATTCAAATTTTCTCTCAAGGGAAAGCGGCCAATGAGGTACAATTTTGTTTAATATACTGTTTACTTTGTATGGAGCCCCCTAGGGCAGCGGTCCCCAACCTTTTTTGCACCACGGACCGCTATATGTCACACAATATTTTCACGGACCGGCGGGGGGGGGGATAAAACATCACTCAGACTCTGATCGTCAAAGAAAAGGTAGTTCAGACATCTGTTCGCTTGCTTAAAGAAAAGAGTGACGAAGCAGGGGCTGCAGGGTTAATTCCGTTATCGATGATGATAACTAAATTATTTCATCTACGACCAATTTTTAATTACAATAACAAGACGAAACAACTTAATCAGACTAAATTTTGCTTCATTCCACTACGCCAGTTCTTTGTGGTTGTCGCTGTTATGTATAAAACGTATAGGGATTTTTTAACAGGGCTAGGACTGACACCATCTTTTAAAATACAGAATCGTTCTTTTATTGGCAGTTAAATGTTGCTGAAACATGAAAATTATCAAAGGCTGCAAAACTTTCATGTCGGTCCTGCTATGGACTGCTTATGCCTTCAGATGTTGATGTCATGGTTGCCTAGGCAACAACTGATACATTGCACATTCAAGGCATATATGATTACAGCCACCTGGGAAATATGATACGACAGGGGTTTTCAAAGTATGAAAGTGTGAGCCCCCCTCCAGGGATCACTATGCCTGCTGCCCCAACCCCCTAGGGGAGGCGTGCCTCACACTTTGAAAACCGCCGTGATACGAGATACAATCACAATGAAGACTAATATATACACATATTAGGGGTGGAACGGTTCACAAAATCCACGGTTCGGTTCGATTCACGGTTTCATGGTCACGGTTTGCGGTTCGGTTCGATTCGGTATATATTGATTGTTACACCGAAATCCCATAAAAATTTATGAAATTAATGAAAAAATCCCCCC
>NW_015152016.1:5234-26217 GCF_000732505.1 Cyprinodon variegatus | reverse complement strand
ACTCCTTTTCTTTCCCACTCGCCATACCCACACGATTCTATTTTTTTCTGCTACCCGGCTACGCTGCTTCGCTTCTTCTTCTGCTTGTTTACTACTGGTGGTTGGCTTTGGTCGCAGTACCGCCACCTTCTGCTCTGGAGTGTAAACGCTTCGCCTATGAGAAAAAGGAGCAGCGCATGAACCGAACGCAACACACGCGAATCGAACCGAGACAGTTGAACCGAACGGTTCGGACGGTTTTCATAAATCGTCCCATCCTTAATATATATGTATAAATATCAGTTATTCTTAAGAAGCGGGCCAAAACATGTACTCTGGTTAAAGCACAGAATTTAAATAAAATGTAGACAAAATATAATTTATTTCAAATATAAAAGCTAATCTGATCAATGCCATCACAAGAATTTATGTTTTCATGGTGTTTGCTGAATACTTTTTATTTTAAACTACAGTACATTGTTCTTAGTTTAGTTATTGAAATTTTATCAAAGTATTGTAGGATGTTATTTTAATTAAAGAAGTTGCTGTGTTTGATCCAAGATTTTAACCAATTTATTTTTTATTGAAGCGAATCGTTACCATATTTCAAATGAAAAAGCATTTTCAGAAATGCTTTTTCATTTTAAGAATGTGGCTGCATTGTTTGATTCATAAATGAAATTAGTAATCAATAATCCTGTTTGCATTTTCATTTTCTTCTTTAACACTGCTCATCCTTTTACTTAATTAAAATGAAAAAAAAAAAAGACATTTGAGATATATTTTTCAAAATGGACCCCAGCAAATACATACCAAAATTCAATTTGATGTCATGATTTTATCTAAGGCTCGGACCCACATGCAGTGAAACCAAACAGAGAGACACGGATGAAAAGTTTGACGGGTTTTATTGAGGATGTTTAGCTTGGTGCAGAGTTTCTCAGAACTCTGCTCGGCCGGAACTGGAAGTTGAGGGCTCAGTGGGAAATTTGATTCGTGGATTTGAAGTAGAGGATCTGGTTGTTGACTGACGTTTCCAGAGAAGTGAAGGATCCTTGACTCCAATCTGTTTGTTGGGTTTCCAGAGTTTGTCTGACTCGGTGGAGGGCGGAACAATGTTTACCCAGAACTCGGACAGTGTAGGGGAACGGAGACTCTAATTTGCCTCTCAGATTTCCTGCTGTACTTGAACGGGTCGTGGTGAAGATGATTCCCTTGCTCAGAGAGTAATTTCAACATCCTCAAAGGAGACTGGATCCAAACCTCCTGTTTGAATCCCTGGCTCAGTTTAAGGCTCAGTTGATCCCTCCTGGGAGTGGAGGTCCGAAAAGGTCCAGTTTGCAGGATGACTTCCTGCCGAGAGGCAAAGACAAAAAACAAAGTTAAAACTCAGGGAGACAAGAACTCAGTCCTACTCAGTGAAAACTCAGCTTGGCGTCGAGGTAGTGGCAATCAGCAGCTTAAGAGCACTCCGTAAATAAGGTAACCGTCGGCAGGTGTGTGAGGAGGCGAACCGGAACCAGGCGCCTCCTGCTGGTGGAAGGGAGACAAACACAAAAACAAAAACTATCACACAGACAGAACATTTGAAATGTAAAATTTTAAATAAAAAAGCATTTCTGGAAATGCTTTTTCATTTTAAGAATGTGACTGCATTACTTGACTCATAAATTAAATTAGTAATCAATCATGCTATTTGCATTTGCAATTTCTTCTTCAAGACTGCACATTTTATGTCATAATCAAAGAGAAAACACAGCGGACATTGCTTTTTAGCTTTCATGGTCTGCCAGCAAAGTACTGTCCATAACTCGAAAACGAAAAAGCATTCTCCTCTAGCAGCCTGGATTAACATCTGAGTCAATATCAAAACAGTTTAGTTAGATTTTTATATTCAGATTAAATTACAGCCATTAACAGACATCTATAAATCTGGATCATTCTCATGAGCAGCCTGAAGCAGCCACATAAAAAGATACATGTTTTATTGTCATTACACGTCCAGATGAATGAAAAATAAGCTCTCAGGGCATCAAAATAATCTGTACTTTATCAAAAGTTATGCTGGAAACTAATAGGAATATACTTTCAATCCTAAACCTATTTTCTATTCATGTGTTCATAGATACGGCTGTGCTTTTTAATTTAAAAAAAATGTTATTATTTTGATTAGATGTAAAAGTTAAAGTTAATGTGTATTTAAGATTTTCATGTTCTGATAATTTTACTTTGTAGAAATATTA
Source organism: Cyprinodon variegatus (assembly GCF_000732505.1). Lineage (NCBI taxonomy): Eukaryota > Metazoa > Chordata > Actinopteri > Cyprinodontiformes > Cyprinodontidae > Cyprinodon > Cyprinodon variegatus. The sequence continues at coordinate 23,995 of NW_015152016.1, read as the reverse complement.
CAATAAAAACTACATCAACATCGATCTTTATAGCAGTATTAAAGCTTGCATAATTATGGGTCGGGGTGAGGGCCCAATATTACCGTAATTCTTTCATGAGGCAAATTCCTGACGGCCCCCTCATAGTTATTAAAGATTCATGTGTTGATTATTTTTTGCTTCAATTTCATCAGTCATTATAGAGAATAGAAAAGAATAGAATAGAATAGAAAATCCCTTTATTGACCCACTATGGGGAAATCCTGGTGTTTACAGCAGCAACAAGATTATAGAAAAAATTGCCACACAAAGCCTGGACCTTAGAATAATGTATAAGAATAACATAATAGTAAAGAGTTAAAAAAATAAACAAACAAAATACTTTTCTGTAAAGTGTTTTGATAATATAAATACTATTTATAGCTTGCACCATTTTGTGTTGGAGCGTCATCATTCAACAATGCAGCTGACCAGGCTAAAGGAGAATGGCAGCAGGAATTAAGGCAGGTGGGACAGAAAGAATAAGTTTACTGAACTTGGTTTGTTGTGCAGCACATAAAACTACAGGGAGCTTAAAATGAGAAAAAATAAACATATTTTTAACATCAAGAAAAATCTAGCAGATAGACTCACCCTGCAGCATGAGGACAGATGTTGCATCCATTCTGCACCTGGATCTAATGAGACCAGCAGCACTTTGCTGGTCTCTTTGTTCACGTTGCTCTTCTGTTTTTTCATTTGCTGGTGTGTATTCTGCGTCATGTTCTGCTGATTATCCTGATTTATTTATTATTTTAGTAAAGCTGCTGTTCACACTGGGTCACTCCTCACCTTCCTGTCTCTGGGTGTCTTTTTCCTCCTTTTAGTATTTTAATTCATTCAGATTTTTCTTCATTTCTGTTTAGGTGTTATATACTTCTCAGTTTGATCAGTCTCCAGATCCCAGTTTCTTGACACTCCCCCGTGTGTGGGGAGTGTTGGCCAAGTGGCTTAAAGCAGTACGCTTGTACTCTGAGAAGGTTGCAAGTAAAATCTCCTGAGCAAAACCTTTTCCCCACACTGCTCCCCAAGGGGATGAGATGGGTTAAATGAAGTGGTAAAATTTGAGCGCAGTGGCAGCCTAGGCAGCATAGAACTTGGAATCCAGAGATTCTGGGGTTCAAGCGCCACGCTGAGCAAAGACCCTTAACCACACACTGCTCCCCGGGTGCTTAGTGGGTTAGAGCAGTGCGCTTATGCCCGGAGAAGGTTGCAAGTACCCAGTTTGATCCCACTGGTTTGTTCCTCTGTACTTGTGACAGTGTAATGACAAGTAAAAACTGGAAAAAAAGGATCTCAACATGTATTTACAGTAGAATTCATTTAGCTTCAGCTGCTCATTACAAATCTCTCTAGCTCTAGACAGGGGAGACTCTGGACAGATCTACACTCACAGAACAACACTCAGGACAAACAGGTACAAGGACAGAATAGACAGAAAAATGGGATTTAAATCTGGTTGAGCTGGAGAGAAGCATGTCTGATTTGGGAAAACATGCAAAGTCCATGCAGAAATGATTTAAGCTACATGTACTGGTATGCATTGTAAAAGAGGTTGCTGTGGACTAATTAAACTAATGGAGAGAATTTGTTTTTCTCAAAGCTTAAAGCTTCACACATCTTTAATGATAATTATCCTAACAATTTGGTTCATTGGCCGGGAAACAGGCCCGGGCCTGAGCATCGAGAATTGTTTAGCTAAACCGCCCTAAACCATTTCCTGTTCATTTCCTATGGTAGTGTTAAAGCAATAGAGACATAATACACCAAGCCTGATTTTTGGGGGCACTGTTTCCACCTCTTTTCCTTAAACAGTAAAGGCCGATTTATCCCACTACATAACTAATATACTTTTTGACCACTATGCAATATGGCGCTGTTAAATTGTTTGTTTTTACTGGTAAAGAGGAAATACTGTACCTGTTTTTCAAGCACTGTTGGAGACAAATACCTCATTTATGCAAGAGATGGATTATTCACAGATCCATAGCCTTCTTATCCATCCCCTTCTGATTTGTAAAATTGAACCATGGGTGCAGACATAATGATGTCATTGTAGAACAAGATTACTGTTTCAATTGAGAGGCAGTCTAGATCAAAGTAAAGGTCAATAAGGCAGCCCTCATACAGTGTAACCTGGTCAAAGAGGTAAGAGAATCAGCCAGATCAAGCAGCCTGGAAATAAAAACGACCCTGGAGATAATGCGCATGGTAAAATTTAAGTGACAAAGCAAGGAAAGCAACTGGCGCTTAGAAATAATGCAGGGTGACTGAGGCGATAACTGCATATTGCTGAGGCAACTTGTCATAATGAATTGACGTGATGAGCTTGGCGCTCTTTACCCGCCACGATGAGCTGGGACGAGCTACACACAAAAATGAGCTGAGGTCACGATGCATGAGCAGCTGCAATGGTTTAGCGTGATGTTTCAGTTGAGATGCGGTGTCAAGATGTGGAAAGGTGTTCGAAGCGAAGTCCCTTTCTGGATGCAACAGCATGGATCGGTGAGGGGGCGATGTGCATGGCAAAATTAGGTGAGTGGGCTGTAATACACCTGCAGCAATGGGAAGAGGGCGCCATTAAGCGCCGGCCATGATGGCTTAAAAGCGTGAAGCTTGGATCCATTCAAGACAATATGGTCTGACCTTCAATCATGTCGTTCACACTGGGCAACCTCCAGTGGCTCAATTAAACATTTCTTCAGAGGAAAATGGGTCCAGATTCACTGGTGGTGAAGCTAAAGGCTCTGTGCCAGTTGTAATAAACTATGGAGGTCGGTTGCTGCTTCTAAAAGAGTTTTAGCTACTTTTGAGGTTAGGGAGGAACTCCTGGTTCCCAGAGGACCAGCTTGGTTACCAGAGCTTTTCTCCTAGTGATGGAAATCATCCCTTTAAACCTGCTCATCTTTGTCTTTTTATGTCTGATTGAGGATCAGAGACATTGAAGAAAAACAGAAAAAAAATATCTGTTCCCAGTGTGAACATGACTATTTTTAGAGCTTCGGATTCACTGGTTCTGATGCTAAATACATGACATGCTGGGAAGCTGGCTGAGCTGTTTGTCTTTCTGGTCCTTTTATTGAATAAATCCATTCTGAACTGGAACGGCCTTTGAATGTAGATATATTTTTTTCCAATAAATGTTATAACATTGGCATTTGGCCAAGAGCTTTGATTGGCTTTAATTAGCAGTTTATATTTCAACCTGTAAAATCTATGTGTCTCTAAGCTGTTTTACATATCTGAGTGAACATTTAGACTGGCGTAGCCTTCTAATGAAAGCCCCCCTCTGTGGTTAAAGTAGAGAAACGTGAAATGATATTGATCACATCCTCCTCCTTGAAGGTATTATTTACAGTAGCAGCCATTCAAAATTGCCCATCTCATTCAAATGTTAGCCAAATTGCAGCCAATTCCAGCCAGCCACTGGCCTAATCCTGGGCGTGCAGTTGTTTTACTCTGACTCCACTCTTTCACTAAATTACAAGGTCTGACCAGGAGATGGCGCTTCTCTTTAGATCTTAATCTCCACAAATCATGACAGAAAGAATGTTTTATTACAAAGATTGATGTTTAAAAAAGGAATCATAGGGTTCCAGCCAAGGACCAGCCAAGGACCAGCCAAGGGCCCAACAAGGAAATTGGGGAAATGTTGAATGGCTTCTACTGTATATGCAAATATGATTCTTTGATTGAGGAATGTGTCATCTCTGACTCTGAATAATCAGAGAAAATGTAAAAAGGATATTTTAGGAATGAAGCTGAGTTATATTAATATGTTCAATGACAGCTTTACTCTGACCTGCAGTTTCACAGTGTGTGGAGCTGATATGATGCTGCCGCCTAGTCGACAAACTCTGGAAACTCATTCATCCTACATACACAGTTGTGTTTCATTATTGTCTCTATCAAATAGGACCTCCAGAATAAGATGGAACACTGGAACTAGAAGCAACCTGTGTCATCATAAGCCTTCAGTTAGACGCCAGCAATGCATCAAAAGGGGATACTAAATATTATACATTGTTGTAAAAATCTTAAATAAACATTCTCCATGCACCAATGTGGAGCTGTTTAGAATAATCTATTATTCTCCAGATTAAGCTTTGGTATCCATTGCAACATCGTTTTAATGGAGGATCTTTGATCAACAGACTGTAGCTGGAAAACTATAATCTGGCAATTTGTAGGATGAAATAAAATAGCAACCATTATCAATGCAATAAGATGGTGATAGACTATTCAAACCCTCGCTGACTTGTTCTGGTCCAAAGCTGACTGTTTAAGGTCATTTGGTCTGAACCTTTTCTTTTTAGAAGCTCCTCTGAGTAATGGAGTCCAGAGTCTAAACTTCTCTCTTCAGCATGATGTTTCTCTTAAGCATGATGAAATTTCTGGTTGATCTGCTTCAGATTGAAGGTGGTTTGGTGATAAAGGGGGTCTCTGATCTTCAACCACCAGGTTTCCTTTGGTTGGTGTGGAAGGGAGCAGATATAGATGGTTTGTCTACCTGAATAAATGTTTAACACATTTGTAAGCTAATTATTTTTTATTATTGATTTAATAACTTTCTATTGATGTGTAAATAATCCTGAGTGAGGAACAAAATCTTTTTACTTTAACTGTGTGATTCTCAGCAGGAATAGGAGCTGGATAATTAGAAGGATAATAAGGACATCTATGGAAATCCATGTGGTTGTAGTTATTGTACAGTGATAAATAGGATGAATTGACCCATTGAACCTGTTAATCAGACACTATGGGCTCATGGAAGATGAGGAAAACCACGAGTTTAATTATTTCCTGACCCTCAGCCAAAGGATGATGTTTAATAACTTGCAGTAGTTCTGTTGAATCAGCATCACAGGACTTAAAGTTGTCTGTAGTATCATTAAATGTTACCGAATAAGAAAGGTAAAGCAGGACAAGCAAATCCAACATGTTTAAATAGAAACTGAATGGTGAAGCAGATGAGATGAAGATGAAATTTCAGTCTGTAAGTAGATCTGATCTAATATAAGACTGGGTAAGGATTCAAATTCTCAAGTCTTAGGACTGATTATTATTTTCAATCCAGTCGGGTCCAATTTCAATTCTGATTGCTGGTATTAATCAACTTTATCACATAAAAAAAAAACAATCAGATATAATTTATTTTAGGAGGAAACCTCACAAAGGCAAAGTTACTTGTACTAAATGCAGAGTCAATGAAAAATTAAACCTTGAAGCGAACTGTGAACAAACCCATCAGATCAGTTTCTTAAGAAAACTCAACCATTTGAACACCTTCTGAATTGTAAGGAGTATGTTTCATTGTTTCATTTTGCTTCATCTTTTTCTTTAGTGTCTTAGATTGATCATTTAACCTTGAAAAAGAGGAGTTAAGCTGTCCTCTAGGCTGATTGGAGAGTCCCACCAATCAGCTGCATCCCTGTACATCACACAGCTCCAGCAGATAGCCACTTTTGTTTTGAAAGGTGACTTCCCACACAGAGAGATCCAACTTCCTCCCTCCAGACGGAGGTTCTTGGTCCCTAAATATTGAACCAGACTCTTTAAAAACAGCTTTGGTTCTACTGCTGTTACTGACATGATGCTGACACTCTCAGAGGTCTGAATGGACTTTATATTTATTTTAGGGAATCTGTCCATCACAGCCCAGTAGGTTTCATCCATGTTTTTATTTTTCCGTTTATTTATTTTTACCATCTGCTTTTCATAGATATTTATTTAACTTTTAAAGCCTGGTTCCCTGAAGTGTTCTGCTATGTTTTGACTTGTGGAGTCTAAAGCACTTTGAGCATGCCTATGTGCAAACTGCTCTGGGAATGTTGATTTTCATACTGTCTATGGGAATGTTTGGGTTTGAAACAACTGCAAATCAAATCTACATCCAGGTATTGATGAAGAAAACTTTTCCAGTGATTTAGATTAGAGTTGTACCGATACTGTTATTAGTATCGAGTGAGGCCCCATCCAGCACTGAAATGGTGGTATTGGTATCAGCGAGTACCAACAAATAGGGCACTGATACTATTTTGAGAGACCAAAGTTTATTCAACTATTCTAATAAATGCAATAAAAAGTTCTGCTGGATTCACTTTATTATTCTTTTTCCTGCTTCACAAAGGAATGCAGCAGCTTGACAAAACCATGTTGGCAAATATTTTACATCCAAGTAGTATGCAGTTCTTCATATATACACACACATCAATTTCAGACAGATGGTATCAGTATCAGCCAATACTGCACAGCCAGGTATCAGGGCCAAAGAATGGCATTGGTGCAACACTAATTCAGATGACTGTATTCATGCAACATGTTGATATTAGTAGTATATTAACATTCAACAGCAAAACAATAATGTAATAGTGATTAATGGAGTCTGTAAGGACAGTGAAAATATGAATAATATTGTTTATATGGATCAGTCTTCAGGATTTAATATGAGAATAGATTCACAATTATAAAGTATTTTTTTTAACACAGCCCTGCTGCTTTAATGTCTGAACAGCAGTGTGTTCTTTCTGGATATTTCTCTCTGTTTTCTCCTTTAATCATTCAAAACTGTTGAAGTTGATTCAAACACCAAGATGTTCCTAAACTCCAGAACTCAGCAGCTGATCAGTAAAAGAAAGGCTGTTTGTTAAAAATGACCAGTAGAGACCAACAATGAGCCCAACAGAACCACAGCAGCTGTGTATCCATTCCTCTGCTGTCCATCAGAACCACCTGTAGAACAGAACCAGGAGTTAGTCTGATCCGGATCACTGAAGTACATCCTCTACTGATCTGACCAGCTGATTCTACACGATCCATTCAACAGCATCTGATCTCAGATGTTTCTATCTACCATCTGGAACCAGCTGGAGGTTTTGATCCAGAGGCAAATGGACTCACCTTTAGCAGAAACATTCAGGGTGATGCTGCAGATGTGTTTCCTCTCTATGCTTCCAGCGACCTGAGAGTTACACTCACATGTTCCACTGTCAGTAAAATTCACTTTCTCCAGAACCAAAGACACGTCTCTATTTCTCATCAATCTGTCCTGCAGATGCACTCGGTTCTGATATGATGGATTCTGGTTTTCATCATCATAATGGTTGTCTCTGTAGCGGAGAACATAACCTGACAAATCTTTTCTTTTCCACTCCACAGCTACAATGTTCCCGGTCTGTGGATCTCTACATGTCAGAACCCTGTGATTTTCAGGTGTGGCTGAGATGTTCCTCCGATCTGTAGGAGAGGAAACAGCAGAACTTCATCTTTGGGTCGTAGACAGCACTACAGGACCAGACGCACTCAATACTTTAAGAACTCCTTTAGTTTGTGCTTTAATGCCTTGCCAAAGGGCACATTGACACCCAATACGGAGAAGCTGGAACTGAACCAGCTCTCAGATATGGGTGGAAAACTCTTCCCAGTTTCCTCTCTGCCTTCAAAGCTCTGAGAGGCAGAAGTGATGTAGTCATAATCAGGATGTCATCAGAACCAGAGGAGAACCCTAGAACCACGATAACAGGACCATCTGGAGGAGTTCCTCTATTAGACGGCCTGAAGGACCAATGTTATAAAAAGTTAGTTTCAGCAAAGATAAATCAGCCATTTAATGAGTCGGTCAGTTAATCCGTTTATAGAAAGTCAAAGGTCCAAATCCCCAAAATGAAAGCTCACTGTGGTTCTTGGTAATACCTGAAATCTCCCAGTTTGCACCCAGTTTTTGATCCTAATGTACTGGGCCTGATACCAAAGCAGAACAAAGAACAGGCTTGGTCTCTACTGAAGATCACTGACTTCAGGATGAAACCTTCTTAGTTCTATCAGCCCTAAAGCAAGGCATTAAGAGGTTTGTTTGAATCCAAGTCCAAGCTTCAAGAGTCAAATCAATTCCAGCTCAGCAGACTGATCCTCAATATTAATTTGTTTTGATAAAATACAGGTTTTAATCTAATTAATATTTGGGTTTAGTTCATCAATAGACTCAGAGTCTCTGTCTAAATGAGATCTGTGTCCTGTCTGCTCATTGATCCTCCACTGTTACACAAACTGATCTCTAATCAGCCTGTTTAGCTGCTATCTGAGGCATCAACGCGGTTCAAGACTGATGAAATAAAATAAATGTTTCATTTATCAACAAATAAACATTCTGTTCAGTCAAACACTATAATAACCGTACTGCTGATCCATTTAGTCTGAGTCAGAGTTTGATTTAGGAATTAATTTTTATCCTATTTCTTTAAACCAGCTGACTGACCAACTGATCCATCCTGGCTTCCTCCATTGTTGGTTCCTTCTTCTCTCCACGTTCCTTCATCTGCAGCTGCAGAGGAGAACCAGTTAAGGATCTGAGATGACAGTTGGTGAAGAACACAACAGAATCAATCGCTTCATCCATTCTGAAATAACTCCTCTCTCACCTGATCCAACACTCAGGTTGATGGTTCTGATGGGCTCCGTATTGAAGGTGTCCCTCTTCCAGGTTTTTTGGTCTCCTCTCTGGATCATGCTGCACTCATATGCCCCACTGTCTTCAGTCTGGACGTCCTTAAGAACCAAAGATGTGTCTCCATCCTTCATCTTTCTATCCTGGAGGTCCACACGGTTCTTAAAGGATGGATGTTGGTTTTGTGGATAGGAGTAGTCCTCCTGGTAAAGTAGAACATGCTCTGGTTCTAGATCAGGTCTGCTCCACTCTACAGCTGTGACGGGGCTGTTGCTGTCAGGAGCTCTACACGGCAGAATGACGGTCTGTCCAGGTTCTGCTCGAATGTGGGTCTGATCTGCAGGAGGAACAACAGTGGAGAAAGATCAGAGGTCAAAGATGACATCTTAGAGAAGAGAGACCAGACAGTAGTTCTTCGGAGGTCAAGGCCAAGACTGTGACCAAAGGTTTAGAATTTGTACAAATGTAAAAAAAAAAAAATTCTTCACCAGAAAATTCAAAAATTGTTGGATCAACTACCAAAATGACTTCTGGTTTTTATACTAATAATTGTCATAGCTACACATTATCTAAACATAATGCAGTTTTTACATTCACAAGTCTCCATTCTTTGAAATTAATTTTAGAAAACAGTGTGATAAATGTTAGAGAATTACTTCTCACATTTTTACATGACAACAAACCTTTAAAGAACTAATTATTGCCAATATGAGTGATAAATAATATATGACTTAGAACCACCTGTAAAAGTGCAAACTTGTTTATTCTATTTTTATTTCTGCCTCACAGAGTGATTTTTACTAAACATAACATTAATAGATTTACAACAAAAAATATCTTCATCTGTATTAAGAATACATATCCTGACTTTATCAATATGTTATTTTAATTCAAATTAAGTTGGATTTTTTTTGTCTGTTCAAAATATTAATGAATTATTGGCAGTCCATTGAACTATTGGATGAATACAATCCATTTCTGATTCTAAAAATGACAGCAAAAGGAGACGGAAAAAGCTGAACAGTTGGTAACGATTGTAGCAACAATGATATAAGACTTTACAGGTGTCATATGGAAGTATTTGATCTTACACATATCTGGGGAGTGGTAGAGCATCTCTGTCATGATAGGCCTTAATAGATTTAATCCACATGCAGAACACCACACGACGCTGAGTAAAAGTTTAACAGAGTTTATTATAGGAACACAAACACAGAGTTATATGGACTGGTTCTGGTACTGGTCCGGGACTGGAATCACTGATATCTGCAGAGATGGATAGTTTGATTAGCAAAGCAGCTTTGATGGTTTGTCAAGTGTGGCTATTCAGAATGTACCTTGATGAGGTCCTGGCTGATCCCTTTGAGAGGGGGAACCGGTTGGGTCCAGAGACAGTAGATTCAGCAGAGAGCTCAGCAGGAGCAGCGTCTAGCTTCTGGCTTGTGAGTTTCAGACCTTGGCTTGGTTTCCTAGCTCTTCCTTGAGAGCTGGTGGAGGAATCCAGACTGATATCTTCAGGTTTGGCTTCCTTGGGCAGGCAGGCAGGTTTCCAGGCAAAGCTCATCCAGAGCTTCAGACTTCAGTCGGATTCTCTGTGAGCAAAGAAGACAGAGGCAGGTTAGATGCTAGTTTCTCATCTAGAGTCAACTAAGATTCACTAAGATAAACAGAGGCTCAGGTTCGCTAACCAAACTTGGTCAACACTGCGGCGTTGAAGGAAGGTCTGACTGCTGCTTATGTAGAAGGTCTCCTGATGGGCTGATGATCCTAAAGTGTGCTGAGGGCTCCAGCCCAGGAGACCCGCGGCGCTCTCTGCTGGAGACAGGTGGTGATCTCCAGATCCCAACAATCTCACTTGGATCCCAGAGGTTCTGAGTTTAAGCCTCACCCCCACAGACTGCCACTCTGGCTCCCTAAGCAAAACCCTCAACCCCACACTGCCGGGGTTCAGTGTTGTCAGGGTTTTGTATGCAGAGAGGTGATGCTGTAAAGCTTGGTCTTTACCTCTTATGCCCCCCTATATTCAGTCAGAATATTAGGGACAATGCCTTAACAATTGTAATTTTTTTTTCCTAAAGTCCTCTTCTGTATTTCATGAGAGAAATGAGGCAACAATGTGCCCCATTCAGCTTCACGCACCCCACTCCCACTACCCATGCACTTTGAAACACACAAGAAGGCTGAGCCTAGAACAAGTCACCTTTGGTCAATATTTAAGTACGGTTGTTTGTCAATAAAAGGGTATAGTAGTGAAATTTGAAGTAGTGAAATATTTTTAATAAAGCAATATTTAATATGTTCAGTAAGGCAAGGAGAGGATTTTTCTATCTGACAATTTAGCTTTTTCATATTAGACAGTTTGTTGTTGCAAAGCCAAGGCTACTTTATATTATTATCAGGGCTTTTATTTCAGTAACTAAAAGGTTGGAATGTTTCCCTCTGCTTATGTTTTAACTGCCCGATCTAAATAAAAAAAAAAACAATATTTGTAGAATTCTAGATATCTAATTTATTGTTTTCAGGTTTGAGCATCTCAGTATATCCTTATAATCAATATCCATATCCAAACCCAAGTCTTTACAACTCCCAATCCTTGATGCTTGACCTTAGTTATGTCTTTATATATTTCTGTGAATTATTGTGCATATTTGCATATTTAAATCTGTATAATGTAAAATCCAGTTTATCTGAAAATTCTGAGGATGTTAATTTTAATTGGGACTTTTCTAATGCAGTATCTTTGGACATTTGATCATCAGGATCAAACTCACTATTCAGCACAATGGACAGCTCCGCCCCAGAGATCAGACCGGCTTTAAGGCTGCTGGTGTCCGTTTCACAAAGCAGGTTCACTAAAAAGTCTTAAGTATCTAAATCTGAAATATGGAAGACTGAGTTTTCCATTTCACAAAGAGAGTTTACTCCAGCTCTGTTTCTGTTGCCATAGTAACATTTTCCCCACAGCTAACCTGATTGGTAGCAGGTCTTGTTCAGTAAACTCAGAGCATCCTCTGTCTAAGATCTCTTTACAGCCAATCACATTGTTTTGTTTCCTGATCTAGTATTGCTTTTGTCGTAGTTTTGTGTATAATAAAAAAAAAACATCTCACTAGATCCGTTAGCACATTAGGTTTAAAAAACAAACATTGCATATACGTTTCACGAGGATCTTATTAGAGAATGTTAGGCATTTTTTCACAGAGAATTTTATAATTATAGGGAGATGATTCTACAGCTCAGTTGACAGGATATGAGATTTATTTTTTCTTGGTTTAGTTATTTTGAGCAACATGCAGATCATTCTATTTTTATATCTTTATTTTTGACTTTACATGTAGAAATACTGAAATTATTTAAGATTGCACATAAATAGATTAATAAATTCTGTTGGGTGGAAAAATAACTACTTTAGGGTTGGGATTCACTCAATGATAACAGCCTACTGATTCTACTGGCAAAATCTGAAGCTATTTAATGGGACTAATAATGGCCATTTATTGGGATGATAACACCCAAAGCAGCTGCAGCCACTTAGCATTTAACTGTATAATGGGAGACAGAATCAAACTGAGAAGCCATGACATGATGAACAGCTCATATCTATCAGAACAACGTTTTTAGATTTTATTTCACATAAAAAGATACATTGACACACTACCATTCAAGAAATAAACTCGTAATATTATTGTGGTCAAAACAGGGTATGGCAAGCCGTTTTGATATGTATTAGTATTACTAAATATAAACTCCTGATATCTGAAAATAAAATTTTTTTCTTGTCTAAATGACCATTTCAAACGAAATGAAATTCTTCACATCTAGAACAAAGATTCTGGATTACTAGAAATTAATTTCAGCTGTCCATATTCATATTGTTACTGGGCTTCATTTGTATTATTTTGACTATGAATGGTAACCTCATAATATTGAAAACCTCAATTGAGATATTTAACTTTAGGAACAGTCCACCTAACATATTGGAAACCCCTCCTTTTGGAGGCACAAAATAATGAAGTAAAATTGAGTTATCAGAAGATGAAAGAGGAAAGATTTAGTAATGGTGAGGCTCTTTGAGGCGTGAGCCCCTTTTCCACTGCTGCTCAAAAGCCTGGGGCTTTTAAGAAGCTCTTTAAAGGAATAAAGGAAGACCCAAATAATTTGCATTACCCATGCTTTCCTTTCACAGGGATTTTGTCCCTCGAGAGACCAAGTATTTTCCTTTGCTTAGTCGGGCTTTTGGAGTTACAGCAGAAGGAATGAAGCAATGATTGGAGGACTTTCTGGCTTTTGTTGTAAAGTCCGCCCATACCGCCATCTGTAAACTGGCAGGTTTTTTGTTAGTCAACACACACAGAGACACAGACAAACACACAAGGTTGTTTCAATTTTGCAGCTAATTTCTTAGAAGAATGATGGAGCAAAAAGGTGGAAGCTATGATGATGGACGGACAATGAAGTCCGGGCTATATTAAGCATTTTTCTGCGGATGAGGTCAGTAAACAGAGTTTGAATCAGCGACACTCAATGATCGCGTCTACGCCATGATTGCGTCCAGACAGGGGTGGGACAAGCTCAAGGAAATGAAGCAGGGCTACAAGAGGTTGAAAGACCATAGCAATTGTAGTGGATCAGACCGCCAGACAAACCACTTGATTGCAATCCTGGAATACAGGCCCCCATACAAGTTCACTGGAACCACAAGATTCTTGCTGGCGTCTGTAGGGGAGGCTGTTAGCCAAAAAGACCTCTCTGACATGGACTGTAGTCTGAGTAAGTGGCCTGTTTTTATTATATTTACACTGTTTGGAAACCATTTAATTATGCTGATTAAGAGGATTGTTCAGGGGTTTTAAGGCTAATAGAGAAGGATGAACAAATTAGTCGGGATTCCTATTAGCCGTGTAATAAAAAACCTAGGGCTTTCAATGGAAAAGGAGCCATTGAACCACTAGAGCAAAATGCTTCACCAAAGCAATTTCTTGGATCTTCATGGGCTCCTGAAACCACCTGCTGGCCCTGTTCAAAATCACAGTCAGCAAAATAATCAGAGATGAGTGCATGTTTTTATACATGTCCCAAGTCGACATGTCGCAGGCATGTCCCAAGTCGGTCCTAAAGGGCCGCCATCCTGCTGGTTTTAAAGGCTTTCATTTATAGCTGACTTTTGCTGAACTGCAACAATCAGAATCAGCCGTGCTGAAGCAGAGGAACGTTAAAAACCTGTAGACAGCGGCCCTCAAAGAACAACTTTTTTAACATGCCTGCATTAGGGCCTTTAGAAATTATAAATAAAAAGTAATAACCAATAGTTCAGGGTCAATCTACACTGATCATGATGAACCAACAAGTTAATGAATGAGTTCATCATATTTTCTAAATGAATCATTGAAGACAATAGATTTTCATGAAGCCCTTGCTAATAAAGCTAAAGCATATTTATACATCAGTCCTAACTAACTAATAACTGGTTCTAGAGGCGTTGATTTACATCCACATAGCAATAAATAACTGGTAAGGAGGGAAACAGCATCCATGAAGGCTTCTCTATTGCTCTGGAACTTTGATAAAAACTTTCCCAGGGCGTCTTGGGTAAATGCTGATTCAGGTTCTGATATCCTGAAAAGCCTTTTTGATTCCTTGTGTACAAATGGTAACACTTTACCTGGTTATGCTGCTGTTAGTGTGCTTATTGATGGACACACTGACACCTTCATGCCTATGTATTATTGTCCTCATTTTTATTTATTCAAATTTATCTGTAACTTTAAAGAAAGTTGTTCTGTCCACTGTCGCCCCATACTTGCCCTTCAGGGGGGATTTCAGAAGAGGCTCTTGCTTTCAGGGATTTAAGTTAACAACTCAGTGGGGCAGACTGGGTTTACTGGAATATTTTAACAGATTTTAGATAATTACTGGGAAAAATACTTTATGGTTATAAAATATTCAGTGTGTTGAAAGCTACTGATAAACATCCATCCATCCATTATCTGACACGCTTATCCCAATTGGGGTCCCAAGGGGTGCTGGTGCTACTGATAAACAGCAAAGATTAATTTCTGTGTTTAACCAGTAAGTGGCAGTCTTGTTATTTATTCCTAAATCCATTTTTTATGGCAGCCTCCTCTGGGTCATGGGAGGGGTGGGGGGTGGAGGGTAGCAGCAGAGTTTAGGCAAAAGGTGAAGCAAACCTTAGAAAGTTCACCAGTTAAATGGAGTAAGTTTAAAAACACGAATGAATTAAAGGGTAAATCATTGTAATAATTACTTAAAAAAGGAAGAAGAGGGAGTGTGAGCATAAAATGAGGTGAAAGCAGAAACAGAGTAAATAACTTCAAACTGAACTTTTCTCTGATTGGATAATCTGTGCGTTGGTGGCATGCTGAGATTATATCAGCTCAACCTGTCCTGACAGGATCTGAACATTGAGGAAATATTTTCTCTATGCTCTAATTACACTGAAACTGTTCCTGGCTGCAGGTTCACCTTCATTTACACAGAAGAAAATTGCTATAGACGCAACTTTGAGCGCCAAAAATGTTAAACAAGGAAGGTTCCTTTATTAAAATGTCAGCATTTATAGTCAGATTTCTCCTTTTCTGCTGTAGAGCATCCAATGTTCTGTCTGTGTCTCTGAGTGAAGCTGTGAATAGAATCAGAGGAGGTTCAGGAAGACTCAGACTGACCTCAGTCCCAAACAGCAGAAACCCTCTGAGAACAGAGAAATGTGGAGCGTTTCTGTTCCAGTCAGAGAAACATTTAGTTTGTTCTCAGACAAACATTACAACCAGTCTGTGTTCATAATGTTGGATTTCTGATGATATTAAAAGCATCCAGAGTCCTGATCCTCTACCCTGCTCTCCCCAGCTCACTCACAGCTTTTCTACAGGGTTTAGATCTGGAGACTGTGATCATGGAAGGTAGATTTAATATATTAATCCTTTCAGTGTTTATTTGACAAATGTTTCACATCATCAAACACCTGAAAGACCAAAGAACAACCCATGTTTAATTCCCTCAGCAGGTTATGATGTAACATGTCATGTGATCCTGGATCCTATAATAGGAGAATCAGGCCCGCAGCACCACAGACCCTCCACTGTGTTTAACAATCAAACATGTCAGCTGAACTGCCTGGTGGAAAACGTATTTTATAGAATAAGATATTTGTAGAAAAAGGAAGAAATGCTGAAAAAAAACCCTCTAACACATGAGTGATCCTAGATAAAAAGGAGGAGGAGCAGCGTCTTGCAGGTCTGCCTCTGCAGCTTCCTCCTTCTCAGATTCAACAGTTTTTCCTCTGAACTCATTCAGACTAGAACCAAAAAAACTGGTTCAGTCAGTAACAGTCAGCAACAGTTTGTCACTGATGGAGCATAAAGCAGAGGAATTTATGTAATGTTTCAAAAAAAAATGTACGTAACCCTAAGAATATCATGAACATAAATATTTATTTCAATAATTTTCCTACTCTGTAGTGGGATGTTTAAGCCTCTTCCTGCTCTCCTGACCAGGAGGAAATCAGAAAGTGAAGAGATGTTTCCCAATGACTCACCTGATGACTTCTGCATCTGAGGACCAAATATGGGTATTTCCTGAATGAACACCCAGGGCCCATCAGAATCATTCAGACTACTCAATTCAGATCAGTTTATAGCGCCAATTCACAACACATATCACCTCAAGGCACTTTGCAGAGAAAATTCAACCAGATCATGCAATCAGTTTTCAACATTTTCAACCTATAGAAAACCTGTTACTGTAGCTTAGATATTTGATTTCTCTACATGTTGGCAGGGTGTGGCTGTTTGCTTACTGTGTTTTTTTCTGTGGTTAATGCTTTAATTCTGATTAGATGTCCCCAAGTATCTATATGTCAAATGATATCTTCATGCAGAAGTGTGGATATAGTGTGATCTGATTTGCAGTTCTATTCAACTTCAAACAGAGAAGTTAAAATTAATTTTTTGTTTCTTTCCTTTGCTGTGATGCTGCATCCATGCTGCTTCCCTAACATATTGAAATATTTAAAAGCTTCTAGAATCTAGTTTTATGTTGAATTTTAAATATATGAACTGATGTTCCATGTAACTTCTTCATACAGGATGGGTGGAGTGATGGACCTGAACCTTCAGAGGATCATAGAGACAGGAACACAGTCGTCCTTCTACCACCTAAAGAACATCTCCAAGATTAAAGGGCTAATGTCACAGCAGAACCTTAATAAACTACTTCCTGCTTTGTTCTTCATTAGTAGAATTTATCCTTGCATCAGATCAGAGCTGCTGCCTGCATCCTCACTAGAACTAAGAAAGTAGAGAACATCAGTCCAGTTCTGATGACCTTCCAGCAGCAACCTTCCCACAAGGCTGCAGAAAGATCTGATGGATTTATCTTCTGATGGTGGGCTGAACATAAAATTTGCTGGAAAGACATTGACAGAGTTTTGGTGTGATGTGGAGAAAGAATATCCTGAACTGGAGAAGGATGCACCGTTTGAACCTTTACCTTTTGGTTCTACTTATGTTTGTGTGAGGAGAACTTCTCAGCTTTGACACATCAAAACCAAAGAGGAACAGACTGGATGTGGAGAACAGCCTGATAACAGCTGTTTCCTCCAGATCTATCTGTCATGGTTGGGTGGAAGTTTTTAAGGACCCAAATGCAGAGATCAGGAGGCAGAGGTGAGTCTTACAATTTTAATAGGCAACTGAGGCAGAGATCCAAAATACTGATCACCAAAAATCAGATTGCATCAGAGAAAACTCACATAGGGAACAACAAANACCAAAAATCAGATTGCATCAGAGAAAACTCACATAGGGAACAACAAAAACAACAAACCAGCACTGAGTGACTGTAGAGGTGGTGTATATATGGAAGACTGAACCAAGGGAGGCTAATCAGCAGACTGGGAGCAGGTGTGGCTGGACCAACTGGGAGGAAGTCAAATGGAAAGAGAAAAGCACAAGGGGGCAACAGAGAGTAACTAAAGAACTAAACTGATAGAAAACAACTACAAAGAAACTAAGAATAAACCCAAACAGGCACTATCAGAGATCAAAGACACCAAAGCTCAGATGATAAAAACACAATAAAACTGAAATAGTGAATCTGATTATTATTTAGTGTTCAATGTTTGTTCCTGATTGGTCAAGTCTAGATGTGTTTATAGGGGACTTATTCAGAAGAGCTTTAGTTTATGTTAAAAAAGGTAGATTTATAGTTTGCTTATTTTGTATTTGTTTCAATCACCTATTAACTTTCCAGGCAACATGTTTATCTTATTTTTTAAACTTAATTCGAAATAAGAAAACATCTGAGAATAAAATTTTAAACTAAAGTAGATTCAATAAATATTCTTTTTTATATAATCAGTTACTATTTGTTCTGCTTTTAGAAAATCATTAATAAGTTTGACTGAGGTGACGCTCCTGGTATAACTACATGGCTGAGGAGGAACACCAGTTAAAAAGGTTGGGAACCACTGGTTTAAAAAACCAAAAGCAAAAAGAAACACCAGAGGAAAACAAGGGTGATAATCATTGGTCCACGATCCAAGGAGCAAATTAAAGTCCAAAGTTTAAACCAAAAAGGTTGCGGCTCCAACAGCAATCAGAGCTCAGCTTTTACATGTTTATGTTTTCTACCAGTGTTTCAAATTATTTTAAAAATATTGAAATTATTTTCTAATATTTAATACGTTGTGCTTTTCTTTCTTCTAAGAGGGATTTACATTTTTAACGATGTCTTCTTGATTTTCTATGAGTGATTTTATTTTTGATCTGTGTTTTAAATGTTGCATCCTGAGCTGGATGTCTTGATGTCTAAAATGTTGTTACTATCTGATGACGACAATAAAGATTCTTAATATGATCAATATCCTTTGTTTTAGTCTCACAAAGTTCATTTTCAGCAGCTCTGTATCTAAATCTGACACTTTATTAGGAACAGTGTGAAAAAGTCCTGAACAAGAAAGTAACAAACATCTCAGGTTTAAATGAAGTTTTATTTAAAAATAAAGGAACAATAAAGATGACAAAATAGAAGAAGAGCAGCAGAAGCAGCTCTGAAACATCCAGTGTGAAGAGAAAGGCTGAGGAATCAGGGATTTTGCTGCAGGCTCAGAGCACAGAAGAAGATCAGAGATATCAGAGCATCAGAGGAAAATAGTGAAACATTAAAGTTAATGAGACATAAAGGAAAATCTAAAATCCCTGATAAGGTAACAGATGTAGAAAAGCCTGCTATCAGTTCAGAGGCTGGGCTAATGGCTGACTGATGATTGAAGATGTGAGCTGCT
>NW_015152016.1:2680-4539 GCF_000732505.1 Cyprinodon variegatus | reverse complement strand
CTCCAATGGTTCTGTTCTTTCAGTGGAAACGTCCACCTGATGCTTTAAACCCAGTTTGGTTCTGATTCTTCTACCTGAAATGCTTCCAGTCCTCAATCATCAATACTGATCAATGCAGAGTCACTGACTGGATCCAGTGTCTCTCTTCATCCACCAGAACCTTCACTGAGATCTTCTCTCTGCTCCAAAGTCAGACTGGATCAGGGATAAAAGACGGGTCAGTGAACTGATCAGACTGCATGTTCAGCCAGCAGAGGAGTTTGATTAGTGAAGTCTCTTCTAGTTCTGTTGTCCTCTGGTTGGTTCTGAGGTTGGTCTACTTCGTCCACAGCTGTTTGTAATGAGGAGACAGAGGCTGTTTAGACAGAAGATGAACAGAAAGAGACGGATGGACAGAGGAACAAACCTTTGACTATAAGATGAACTGTTGCCTTCCTCCTGATGTCCTGGTTGTAGACTCCACAAATGTACTTTCCACCGTCTTTCTTTGTGGGCTTACTCAGAATCAGACTGGGTTCTCCAGTTTTCAGTGCTTCATCTTTCATCTTGGCTCTCCCTCTGCAGTCCTTGTCTTGTTCTTCTGCCTGATCTTCACCATCCTTATAGACATAGACCACGTTGTCTCTTTTGTCCCACCACCTCACCACAGTATCTCCTGGCAGATCAGGTGTTGTCTTGAAAGTCAGCGTGACAGAACGCGCCCCCTCCTTCACCTCCACCTGATATACTGAGGGAACAACAAAGAGGAAGATTACCTGTAGAGGCAGCAGCAGATTTTCATCACTTCATTGAATGACTGTATATAAAGCTGAAGGCCAGAAGCAGAAAGATTTCAGACGATCACTTCTCACTCTGACCAAAGATCACTTGGTGTTTCCACACTGAGAATGGATCAGTTCTGCCTTATTGGTCCTTATTGATCTGAGGGAACATCAGAGGACCCTGATGCTGAACTGGGTTATCCTGCAGAACTAGACTACATCGTTAAATCAACAGGTTTTAAATTTCATAAACATTTTCTCTGCTATTTGTCTCATTTGGAAGATCTATTGCCTAACGAAGCTTAAGCCAAATTAGTGGCAGAGTGACTTAGAAAGATTCAAGCTCTTATTTTCAATCAACCTCTTTATTGTAATGCACTTTATGCTGGTGTTGGTCAAGCATCTGTTTCATTCCTTTCATTATTTGTGTTCTTTGTATTTGTTGCACATGATAATAGAGATTTGTCATGTTATGAGCATTTAAACACAGCCAGTGTGATGAGTTTGCATTTATAAGCCAACTCATACATTAGTTTGTTTCTAATTCATACTTACTGCTATGGTTTTTTAATATCTGCTGCAGTTTTTCCACATGCTTCTCTCCTGTGGATCATATAGTGTTTACCTGAAATTAGTCCGCTTTACCAGCAATTCAACGCCTCTTTGTTAGTTCAGAGATCCACCAGGGGCACAGTATGGGGGGAAAGTTAGGACGATTCTAAGGGCCTTAGACTGAGGGGGGACCCAAAAGAAGAAGAAAATATTTGTCCTGCTAAATTTTTCAAATATAAAAATAAAATCCAGCAGTAAAATAAATCATCTTCTTCTGGTACTTAAATGCCATGTGCACATCGTTTGACGTAGTGAGAAAGAAAGAAACAAATAAACAAGAAAATGTGTAAATAAGCAGCAGTATGATAACAACGTCTTCGGCTTAAAGGGATAGTTCGGTATTTTTGACATGAATCTGTATGGCATCCCCATCACCAGTGTCATGCAATCACACTGACTTACCCCTGGCAGCGTCCTGTGAGCAGAGTTCTCGTCCAGTTTTGGTCAAGCCGAAAGTAGTCCAGCTAGGAGCTAGGCGGAGGGAGA
>NW_015152016.1:0-2106 GCF_000732505.1 Cyprinodon variegatus | reverse complement strand
TCTCCCTCCGCCTAGCTCCTAGCTGGACTACTTTCGGCTTGACCAAAACTGGACGAGAACTCTGCTCACAGGACGCTGCCAGGGGTAAGTCAGTGTGATTGCATGACACTGGTGATGGGGATGCCATACAGATTCATGTCAAAAATACCGAACTATCCCTTTAAAAATGCAGCGCCCCAAAGTCTGGGTTTCCAAAAGGAACGGAAAGGGAGGAGAAAGAAGAGAGAGGGAGAAGGAGTTTGATACCAGGACCCAGTTTTTCCCCTCTCGCTTTTTCTAGAGAAGTTTTTTTACTGAATAGATTAAAATAACAATAGATTATTAATCTGTTGAGTAAAATAAGATCTACTAGATACAACTACCCAGTTATTCTTCCTCAATATCAGAGGGGATTCACATCAGTAATGATGCGGCCCAGCTGGGTGCATCTGAAACGGAGCACTACTGCAAGTTTTTATTATTTCGTTGTTTTGTTTTTAGTTTTCAAGAAGAATTAAACCAGGATTAATCCAGCATTTAATGAGCCTTTGGTGTGTCTGTAAATAACACAGAGTCCAAACAACTAAGCCAGAAAGCTCCCAGAGCTAAGATATTACCCTTATAACCAGACCAGACAACAGGAAAACACCATCAGAGGGTTAACATCAGCTAAACACTAGTAGCTGTTTAGGAGGATGTTTCTATTAAATAACTGTTTTTGTCCCTTCTTTATCATGTAAACAGATGATCCACCAGCAGAGCTATTTCTTCAAACACCTACGCCCAACAAACCCCAACTCATCTCCCTCCCTTTCCCAGTGACAGATGAGCAACATTGTGTTCTGGGACAGGCCAGTTTGCATCAGTACAGTCTGTTGGAATTGTCCTCTTTTTACCCTTTCATATATATTTATATATATTATATATATTTATATATGTATATACAAACTAAACACAGAATTGTACAGTGATTTAGTAACTACCAGTGGTCTTTGAACCTGACTGCATTTATGTGGAGTTTTGAGATAAGCAGTGCAGTGAAAACAAAGCTTTTCTCAATCAAACCTTAACGCAGAAAACATTATGTTGCAATGTTCTTTAGATGTTTGTTGGTGGTTTTAAGAAAAGCTGTTTTAATTTGACCCTTAAAAGGATTGTTAAATCATTCATCCTACTCCCATACTGTCCAGAGTTGACCTCTACCCCCGTCTTCTGCACTCTTCCCAGCGTCCAATCTCCAGAGCTGAAGGAAGTGTCCCTTAAGCTTCTTTCCTACTGAAATTAGCGGGTTGAGGCGTGTTTTTCAAACACAGGTTGAGCTGCTAACAATCGGCATTTGGCTCCAGCTGGAAGCTAACAGCTGATCTAACCTCTCTCTGGCAAACTGCGTGGCCTCTGTCTGCCTGTGGCTGCGTGTCTGGTGACATCATCACGCTGGGTTAGCTTTGATGATGTAACCAGTGAGACAGAAATCAGAAAAGTAAAAAAAGACCAACATGGAAGGAAACAGGGCGTATTCAGTGTGCTTTATTGTCTGGCTCTATTTTCTGTCCCTCTAACCATTCATGTTTATCAAATGTAAACTGAGTTGTTTTGTGTATGTCTGTATGTTGCTTTCAATGGTCTCACTAACTTTAGCATGTTCCCACAGCATGCTGATCAGAGCCGAGAGGATTTTAATGCCGAGTGCTTTGATCCACATAGACACGCGTCACTGAGCTTTTCCCACTGACATTAAAAGCCGATTGTTCCTGGGTTTAAACTGGCTTTTTGGCCAATGGAAAAGGGTATTTTTAGCTAATGGGTCAATGTGGTTTGTACCTGACAAGCCTTGAAATGTACTCAAATCCAAAACCAGAAAGTGCAGGGAATTATATCATACAATTGAGTTATTTGTCAGAACTAAACGTACAACATTTTGGTTGATCTGATGCCGCTTGTTAGAGACCAATCAAGGTCTAATGTTTACATATAAAAGCGTGGATGATTTTGTTGTTGCGGTTTTAAGGTGGAAAACCATCCATGTTCTAATATTTTGAAGAATATTGTAGTTTATTCTATATTAGACTTCAAGTTTCCCTAACAAAAAAATGATTCCATTTTCTGGCATGATCTCTGGCC
Source organism: Cyprinodon variegatus (assembly GCF_000732505.1). Taxonomy (NCBI): domain Eukaryota; kingdom Metazoa; phylum Chordata; class Actinopteri; order Cyprinodontiformes; family Cyprinodontidae; genus Cyprinodon; species Cyprinodon variegatus. The sequence continues at coordinate 6 of NW_015152016.1, read as the reverse complement.
TTTGGC
>NW_015152015.1:119453-128467 GCF_000732505.1 Cyprinodon variegatus | reverse complement strand
AAAAAATTAATGTCAATGTAATAAGAAATAGCTAATTTCCTGAATATATTAAGAAAAATAACAAAAGTGCTTCTATAAGAAATTCATGAAAAACATTCTTTGGTAAAACAAAACCTGAGAGAAATTAATGCTGATACTGGCACTTAGATCTTTTAGTTCATAAACCTAAATATAATTGTTAACGAGACTTATTAACGTTTTAACTTAGAATTTTAATTAGATTTTAAACTTTTTTTCTGGACTTTTTTACCTTATTTACAGTAAATAATATCTATCATTCAAGGGCTCATCTAATTGGTCAAATGCCAAAATAAGATGTACAGCCATAGCAGCATCTTTGCTGAATGCCTGGATATAGATGTTGTGGTTCTAGACTTCACAGTGGGACTGGGGGGTTAGAAGACTGCAACTCTTCTAACATTTTTAATCAAATACAGTTTGTCAAATTCATAACAATATGATTGGGGAAAATGGAGGAAAAAAATAAAGCTTGAACTGGTTCTTTTTGTTATTCCATGGAGTTATAATATTACTTTTTATAAACATGTAAATATTAGTTGTAAGCAACTTTTAAATGTAAAATGAAAAAGAAAATTTAAGAATATCAGTTTTTCTATGAAGTGGTTAGTAGTGATGCACTGATATGAACTTATTTATCTCCAGGAGTCACTGAGAAGCAGGCTGTCAAAATACTATCTATAGTCAAATAAGAAACGATGTTCAGAATTTTGTTTCTTTTAATTGACATTAATCTGCATCCTTAATAAATGTATTAACCTGTTAAAAAAATAAATGGATGCAAAATAGTTTAGTAGTTTTTAAAAGTGAATTGAACAAACTGGCCTTTGTTGTTGATGTAAATTAGCTGACATCACGTTCAGCTGTAGTAAATAGATGGTTTATTTACAAGTTTATCCTTAAAGATATTTTATTGTATAGTGGGAAAAAAATAAATTAATAAAAACAGACAAGCTCAGGTTCATCTTAAACGATGAGCGGTTCTTCTCTCAGGTCAGCATGTTTACATTCCTTCTTTACCGCCACCATCTAAATTTCTGTGAGATCAGCATGAATTTAAAAATATTTCCTCGTTCAGCCTGGGGCCCAATCACGGCCCTCTGACTGAACACAGTTCAGGAATGGAGCAAATGGAAACGATTTGATGCGTTTTTATGATATAGGCAGATAAATTAATACATAACATCTACTATTAAACAAGTTTGGTTCCTTTTTTATAGTTAATCCGTTGTCTGTGTTTAGTTTGTAGTAAATAGAAGCACAAACATGCTAATGTTTTATTCACACCTGACCTGGTTTAAATGGACCAGAGTTTCTCTGAAGGTGTGAATGTAGATCAGTAAATTCTGGTTCGGACTGAACAACTGCACCGAGACCCACCTTCTTAGATGCTAGTTAGCTGTGGATCTACCTCAGCTTAAAGGACACATTATCTGTGATAAGATTAGAAACAAAAGTCTATATAAGTGAGCTGGTCTAGACCGTCTTATTGGTTCCACAGCTGTAAAACCAAGGTTCTGGATGAAGGACTTCAGGTTCTGTGTTCTCCTGTAATAAATCCCACTAACACTACCCATTTGAAACCGTGCTGAGAACGGTCCGAGCACGGTAACCGAGATAACTGGACCGTGTCAGACACAACCGAACCGCTCCTAATCTAGTACTAGTTCATCAGTTGGGTTCGGGGCGGTTCAGTTGTTGCTCGGTTCTCTGATAACAAAGAGCGCATGAGCAGACCGTGTCACCTCTTATTTACATTGGGCTGATTCATTTTGTGGGTTTTCCAGCACGTCCGGCTTTGTAGTTCACAGATCTCTTCACCTATTCACAATACAAACTTCTTATCAGCCTGTTAACTATAAATGGCATCAAAAGAGTGTAGTGGGGGAAGCTATCCAGACACACAAGTTCCTGAATGTTATAATTGAACTTTATTGACCTCACATTGGAGAAATGTACCTCTGCATTTAATCCATCCTCTTGGGGAGCAGAGGGCTGCCATTGTGTGGCGCCCGGGGATCAATCGGGGTTAAGGGTTTTGCTCAGACCCAGAGTGAAGCAGTCCGGATCAAACTGCATACTAACAACCTTCTCAGAACACAAGCGCACTGCTCCAGCCACTAGGCCAACACTCCCCCACTAATGTTATGTTATGGGTGCCGCCATTTTTGCTTGCATAATTCCCACCTTTAGAGCTGCAGTATTGTGGGCCGCCGATAGGAGGCGAGGTACTAGCGTGATGTGTAAATGGTCATAAGGAACCAAGCTCGGCACGGTTAACTAATCCGATTTGGCACGAATCGCTTCCAGAGCGATAGTGTTAATGGGGCAGTGTGACTTCCAACTTTAAAGCCCCAAGTTCTTATTTTACTGTTAGCTAAACATTAACACTTTGATTTTATGTGAAATGCAGTAAATAAATAACAGTTATCATCATGGAAGTTACAAAATTATTTTCTAGAGTTCATTTAGGGTTTTAAATGTATTTTTCACTTATTTCTATCAAACTTTAATGTTTCTCTCCCCTACATCCTGAATCATACGACCCAATAGACAGGTTAGGCGATGATGTCATCTAGCAGCTTCTAGGACAGCTAGTAGCTGCTTCTGTCCCACAGCAGTGTTTTCTGTGGCCCGTAGGAGCTTTCAAATCATCAACTTGAAATCTCAGCATGAGGAGAAGTTTGGGCAGCAGCACTTTAAGCTGTTATCACAGCGCCTGAAACATCCAGTATCACTGAATGCTTCCTTGGCTGGAAGAAGGCACTGAATGAATGTTTGCATCAGGACGCCTGATGTCTCAGTACCATCATTCCCAACCCTGGAAAATATTCCATCTCTTTTTCAATCCAGTGGGGATAAAATGATAAATTAGGGCTGAAACTATCAAATTAATCGTGATTAATAGATTAATGAAATCATCATCAACTAAATAAGTAATCGGTTAATCGTTAACTGGAGTATAGAGACTGTAAAATATGCTTTTAGCTGTCAGAACTTGGAGCTCTAATTGTATCAAAATTATAAAAAAAAAAAATTTAACAACCTTTTGGATTTAAGATTTAAAAAAAATCTATCAATCTGCTTTATGCCAGATTCCGTGAGGAAATCTTTAAGGAACATTTAGGTGTCCGATTATTAATCGAAAACATAATCGACAGATTAATCGATTTGCAAAATAATCTTTAGTTTGAGCCCAATTATAAATAATGAATGGCAGAAAAGATCATTTGAGGAACTTGAAAGTCTCTTCTTTGTCAAACCTAACATGGAGATTTCTCTACACAATCAGGTTTTCTGAATAAACAAATAGATGCAAAATAAATCCTGTAAAACTTACGTAGTTTGAAAACAGTTTAAGGTTTTCAGAGGTATTATTAATATAATGTAATCCAGAAATAAATGAATAGCAGCTAAAAATATTAGAGCAGCTTCAGTATTGATGCCCTTTCACACCATTGAGTGTTGATATGTTTGACAGCCTTATTAGGAGCTAAATTATTTGGGTTCCAGCATCATGATTGTTCCCATTTTTTGTTTTCTATGAAACAACATTCTTAATCTGCATAAAATAGATTTGGATATTTTTTTATTTTAAATCAAAGTCCATAGCTGTAAAGATGATCAATCTGATAGTGATTGGTTTAATAACTCTGCTACAAAAATGGTATAATGAATCAAAGCAGAAGCAGGTTGGGGCCAAAATTATCTCTAGTGAACAGAATGAGAGGCTCCCAGAGTCAGAATTACATCTAGTTAAACATATTAACACTGAGGCACCTTTTGATTACCATGTTTAGAAAGTACCAGCAATCACTGCCGTTTCCATAAAGAACAAGCCGTCTCATACCCAGGAGAAAAGAAAAAGTGTTAATTTAACACCTACAGAGTTGAATCTAACTCTGTTCCAGGTAACGTTTGGTCCCACTCCAAGTGAGTGTAAAATATACTCCATAAATAGTGTCAGATTTTTTAGAGTTAATTTTAGTCAGTGTCAAAATGAAGGCGACCTCTAAGAAAATGGCGGGTAATCGATCCCATATAGAGTAAAGCTTTCACTGCATTGCTGTCAGATTTTACTCTCATTATTGTCTCTAACACTTGAGAAAATTTACGCTGAGTTTTAAATGCTCCATTTAGATTTAAAATAACATTTAACACCAAATATATAACTGTGTCCTCCTCCTGTTTTAATCCTCATCTCCCCCTGTGATAAAACATCACCTCCGTTTGATCTGACCTCCTGTTGCTGGAACACAGACACCTGCCCGGTGGCCATAAGCGGCACAGATGTGCCACATCTGTGCCCGCCGTGCTTCTCCGGCCATCATGTTGCTCCAATCTGAGGCCAGTTAGCAACAGTACGCTCATATCACCGACACATGGAGACAGAAAATAAATCAGCTTCTCTCTAAATCAGAGCGTTACTATGCAGGGTCGGGTTTCAGGGAATAGATGATATAAGGCAGGTGGATGAGAGGAAAATCAGACTATAGACAGATTTTATCATTTTGTTCACACAAGTGGAAAACAAAAGGAAATTTCGTTTGGAACAGCTCACTGCACAATTTGTCTAGTTTTAAAATCTAGTTTGTGTTTCTGTCATTTTTAGCTTTATTAGTTTTAAACAAAGGAAAAAAAAACTTAACTGAAAAGGATCCATCCAGCAACCATAGGCTGCAGTATCCCTGTGATTATCATTTATTTCCTTTTCTAAAAACTCATCCAAATATGACGTCTGTCCATCAAAGGTGAAGCAACTTGGACTGAACAGAACCTCATTAAAAACTAAATATTTCTACTATTTCTCCGTTCTTGCAGAAACTGATCAGTTAGGAGGGGAAGAGAAGAGATAGACGCTCTGTCTGTCTGTCCGTCCGTGTGTCTCCAGCTTACAGAGACGTTTGGGTTTAAATGCTGCAGTGCAGCTTTGGCCAGATGACCTGCTGCATGCATGTAATGTATCTATCTGCAGAACTGAAAAGTGGAATCTGTCCCTGCAAGAGTGCAGCTGTTTTAGTTTATTTCAAATGAAAACGGTTTCTGTCTGCATAAAAAATGTGGTCACACACGTTTAATCCGGTCAGAAGGATTCTAGGAACCACGGTGATTCAGTTCTGCAGCCTCCCTCTGTACCGTTATAATGAGATCCCATCCCTGCAGTCTTACATAACTTTGCAGCAAATGTGACAATAACTCCAAACAGCGGTGTTTCTAGACCGTATTTACTCGGAGGGACGGCGTGTTTTAGATGGGGACGCAGAAAGCGTAGAACTAAAAAAAAAAAGCAAAAAAACAACAGGTTAATACTTAAGCATTTAAAATATATTAATAGAGCCACAGAAGCAATGAGCTGCTTGTGTCTCTACCCTGAATTAAGTGGATTTTCCTCATCATTTAGTTTAATTAAAATTGTTTGTTGTTCCAAATGAAAATTTGTATTTTTGGACTAAAATTGGTAAAATCCTAAATAACCCTGAAGTGATTAGTTACTTATTAAATATCTACAAAAATATTAAATAATATAATTATGTGGGATATCAAAGTATATAAATAATTCCAGCATATTTTTGACTTTTTTTTTTCTAATGAAAATGATCAGTTTTATTAAAATCGGAAGTAGAACTTAAAACAGATCAATTCAGCTGTAACAAATCAGTATTTTTTTTTATTTGGTTTAAGATAACATTTAGAAGATAAAAACAGTATGTCAATATGACTGAAGCAATTTTTAAATCATACTTAAAAAGAACTTTAAAGAAAAGATTTTATAGTCGTCTAAGGGAGCTATGAGCCACCATGTCTGTTCTAGAGCTTATCAATCATTAGATTTATCTGTCTATGAGTTACCTTTAAGCAATGCAGCAATAAACTAAGTACACTCAGTATTAATTCTAAGTATAAATTACCAATACTAAATAAATAATCCGATTATTAAATATTTTAACTAGATAAGCTTTATTAAACTAAAAAAGTGAAAGTGCACCATGTAAGGTTTATTTAAAGGTCTAAAAAAAGTAAATAAGAATTTGTTGTCTGATAAATTGACTCATATCTTATAATATTTCTTTTTAGGCTTTTTTTCTGTAATCCACCAATATAAAATCAAAGCCTTTACTTGTGTCCAACATTATAAATGCTGCTAAATGATAATCCCAACTCTCTGGGTCTGAACTGGACATTTACTGCTTAATTCTCTCTGGATGGTTTCTATGTTGTGCTTGAAATTAGACATACCCTTCCCAAAAAGAAAAAAAAAAACAACTGCCAGTATTAAAAAAAAATTGCAATTGGAAAAAAAGTGATAATACATAAAAATGATTAAAAAATGGCAATCATGACATTTATTTTGAATATATATGGATAAATAAAACAGATAAACAAGCCTGATGGAGCTCCTGAACTAAAAAGTCAGACTTCTGCACCTGTTGAAAGGTATTCTGCTTCACTGTTTATAAGCAATGTACTTTTAATTTGTGTGAGACACTTCCACTAACAGAAACAAGATGGAGATAATGACCATTACTTATTAAAATCAGCATGGTTTTACTTATTGGAGCAAGACTTGTATGTTTAAAATGTGAATAAAACCATCAGAGGTTAAAGCTGATATAATATCCATCCTTTCTTCTTTATTAACATTGGGTGACTTCTTAAAGAAGGATCCATCCCATATGGGGAAAACTGAATTCCTATATAAATAAATTTGGACACTAGTGTTTGCAAGCAATCCTTTTCTAAGTCTTTTATCCTTTCCCCGTTGTCATCATATCTGATGTTGCTAAAGCTCTTTCTATCTGATAAAAGTCAATCTATCAAGATCCACAGGAGTTTTGGGCTTTAAACTTACCACAGTTTTATTTATTTTTTCTATTTGCAAATTTTTAGGCTGTAGTTGCTTTTATTTAGGCAAGTTTTGAAAATAGGCAGACAGGAAATGGGATTAGACAGAAGAGGCAGACGTGTGTGGATTTAAACCTGTGCAGATGATGCGCGTTTAATCCCTTCCCCACCGCTAGACTGGCCAAACTTACCAAAGGTTACCAAAACATCAAGCAGGATAGCAACCTTTGCATTGTAAAAAGTCAACAATCTGGTGTGTGAAAACAAATTCCACCTTTAAAGACTACCTTTACAGCCTTTTTAGTTGTTTAACTGCTCCCGGTCCAAAGCTGCAGTCTACAACACACGGTGTACCTATTAGCAGTTAATTATTTGATCTTTTATTAACCTTTTATCTGAGCTTATACCAACATGTTAAGAAAGTGTACCACGTATCACACTTTTAAGATCCCTTTGGGATTATCTTTTCTCCAACAGACGGCCCTCCACCAATCCCATAAAGACACCACTGAGTGACTGTCGGCTGCTTTATGATCCGCTTCCACTACACAGACTTAGACAGCTTTTAATTGTGGTTTTGTATCAACAGAGTGTATACAAAACGATGGCAACGGCAATGGAACGGCTACAGCACTAAAAGCCCCTGCTTTTAGTGCTGTAGCATCAAAACACAGTCCTCGTGTAAGAACATACTTTATGCTGGGAACAATTTTAGAATAATAAACTGGGAAATTTAAGGTCAAAATGTCAGATATTATTGATGTTTAACAGCCAGTTAGCCCGGCCAGCCTGCCTGATACCACGTATAAATGGCATAGAGCTCGATTTCAAAGGCGGGACTATCTGGATCAGTTTGATTACTACTAATTTCACATAAAAACTCCAAGCAACACCCTCTATTTTGTAACTTTGCAGTCTGTGAAACATGTCCAGCCTTTGAGGAAATTCTCCAGGAAACGATTTCTGCCAGTTCTGCCTAAAAAATCTGAGGATGTAAGATATCCTCTGTTAGATTCTTAACTGTCATTGAAGCATGGCTCTATTTCAGTTACCAGCTGATTTTTGTGCTAGCAGAAAAGTGCTGCTGCATTATGGGTAATTCTGGCACTGAGAGTCACACATCGCCTCCAGTTCCGTCTCCAGTGCTGTGATTGGTCCGGCCAGATCTGGCCGATGTCTAAAGCAGTTTCCCACACTGTATAACGCTTCGTGTATCTCGGCCTGGTTGGTAAACCTGGTTTTCAAGTTTAGTTTTCCACAAGAGGGAACATAAAATTAGCGGTTGGAATACCCCAAATATCCAAGTACCAGAAATATCTTCTGCTTTCTATGTGACATCACGATGTATAGCTATACCGTATCTAGACATCCTAATCAACATTTTATGTGCTTTTGCCAGGTGGTCCACGTCGCCCTCCTCTTCCAGCTTGATGGCGAGCAGCAATGTGACCAACAAGACTGATCCCCACTCCCTGAACTCCCGAGTCTTCATCGGCAACCTCAACACCCTGCTGGTCACCAAAGCGGACGTTGAGGCCATCTTCTCCAAGTACGGCAAGATCGTCGGCTGCTCCATCCACAAGGGCTTCGCCTTCGTCCAGTACTCCAACGAGAGGAACGCCAGGGCCGCCGTGGTAGGAGAGAACGGACGAATTGTGGTTGGTCAGGTGTTGGGTAAGTCTGGTTGGTCTTCTAGAGCATTGTAGTGATCCAGGCAGTAGTCCTTCAGATTTTAGACATATTCCTGTTGGAACAAACCTAAATAAGAGGCTTTTATCTAGTTTAATTGATTAATTTACTCTGTTGGACGTGGAAAAGATCTAAATATGCTGAAAGCCAGCCTTTAAAGTCGTAGGGAAGTCATATTTAAATTTTAAATCATTCTGGCTTAAACATGTATATAAATTTATTCTTTATCAGACCATATTGTCCCAAAAGTTGGAAGATTTCTATATTTAAAACAATCCTGTCTTAAAATCTTTTTTTTTTTTTCGTTATCTTATGCAGGTCAGTTAGTTATACGTCAGCTCGTACACCTGAATTTGGCCTATCAAATATCAACAGCCATTTGTCAAGCAAATTTTTTCGGTCATAGCATCTTTATTGATCTGTCGCAGCTAATATACGCAATGGTTGAAATAAGAAATAAGAAT
>NW_015152015.1:111907-118673 GCF_000732505.1 Cyprinodon variegatus | reverse complement strand
ATATAAGGAAACCAATCTGACTTTAATCAAATAGTTTGTTGCCAGGCGATTGCTTGTCTTAATGTTTAAGAGTAGAACAAACTGTAGAACTACACAACTGTTGCTTTTAAGAAATCTGCATAAACTGAGACACGAACTGGATATTTTTGCCTGAAAAAAACGTTTAAAAAAAATACAACTTTGACTTTAATGAGGCAGATCTTTTATATCTAATGGATGGGGCTCTTTCTAAATGCCAATGGCGCCATAGAACTGAAGGTAAAGGGAATTACTAAAACCAACGTTAATAGTGAGTTTTGAGCATTTGAGCTGTTAGTGAAATTATTGAATTGGAAGAAAACTTGGTGAAGATCAGTGCTTTGACTTCCCTGTCTTTCTATATTAATGGCTTACTAATGTTGAACTATATTTGCATTAAAATAAAGAAAGCAATCCTCCACTGCTACCTTGAATATTTTCTTTTCTGCTGGTAGCTCTTATGATAGTGATCTGCTCAGGAAAATGGATCCAGGGACAGAATAATTGGCCTTTTTTTTTGCTGTTTACTTTTAACAGCCAAGTCCCCATGCTGCCCTCTAGTGCTAAAAGTTAATAAAGTTGCTTTAAAGTCAAATTTATTGGTTTCTGTGAACCTCCTGCAGACATCAACCTGGCGGGTGAGCCGAGGCCTCGCAGGTCGAAGACGGTGAAGCGATCAGCAGGAGAGATGTACAGGTGGGTGTCCCTGCTGTTTCCCTGGTAACAACATGTCAAAGTGTTCAGAAGATGAGGAATACTGTTTTAGATCTAGTTTTTAGTTTTACTTATGGCTGACGAAGGTGTTTATTAATTATAGTTTGTGTCATTTTGCTAGTTTTAGTTAACAGTAATAACCATGTTTCCCATGTTGGCTCAAAGGTTAATTCAACATTTCTTCTACTGGTTTCTATCTGCTTGTGTTCAGCTTTTAATGGGATTTCAGTAATAAAACAATAATAAAATGTGAAAAATTAAAACAGTAGATTGAATAGAGTGAGGAGCTATAAGGAAGTTCTGTGCTGCTCTAACATCTGTGCTGTTTTTGTTTGTTTTGCTGCTCCACAGCTCATCTTTTGATTTGGATTATGATTTTCAGAGAGATTACTATGACAGGTAACATGTCTGTTTTTATCCCCGAGGATGAAATGTTCACTTTCTTCTCTTTATTCCTCATCAACCCTCTACTGTCCAAATGTCAAACCTCCCATTTTCTTCCTTTTTTTCCATTTTAATCCAAAGCTAAATAAATCCTCTTTCACTCTTGAAGCCAAATGAGGTGAAACCGTTTAACATCAGCCTCATTATCTTCATCCCTCTGTCACTTCCAGGATGTACGCCTACCAGCCCAGAGGGGCGCCTCCCCCCCCTCCCTCTCTGTCCCACTCGGTGGTTCCCTCCAAGCGTCCCAGGGTCAGCCTGAGCAGCGGGGGGAGCAGAAGGAGCAGGACCGCCTTCTCCTCCACCTCCTCCAAGAGAAGCCAGAGGATCTCCCACACAAGTAGTTATGGTCTTTATCCGACACCTGAACTCATTGTAGATAGAAAGATAGAAATGTTTCCTTAGATGTGGGACAGACCTCTCCATCCTTTGCTTTTAGGGGTTTTATCGATTGATAGAATGGATTTGAAGGGCATCAATGCGTCCACACATGGAGCAGACTAACATGTCCGCTACTGTTTGTCCCACAGTGAGAACGGACGACTTACAGACCATAAAGAGGGAGCTGACGCAGATCAAACACAAACTGGTCCACCTGCTGGACAGCCTGGAGCACATTGAGAAGAACCACAGTAAGAAGAAACTTGTTTTTAGCTTTTTAAAGAGGTGTAGGAGCTGCTTAACAATCGCTGTACTGTCGGGTCGTAATGTGGATCCACCTCATCTTTACCCAGAAGGGATTTTGACAGTTTTCCTTTAAAAAAAAGTATATCTGTCAAAAAAGGCTATTGGCTGGTTTTATATGTAGAGCAGAGCTTAGAAAGGCTTTGCCTCATCCGACTGCCGCCTCACCTCTAGATTTACTGGATCTATCCATCCATCCATCCATCCATCCATCCATACATACATATCTTCTCACCTTTAAAGGTCAGACATTTTACAAGAACGACTGCATTTTCTCCCGTTCTACATTGTACACAGGGTTTCTTATCACCATCCTGGAGCTCCAGAGTCCTGCACCGTCTGGATGCGTCATGTGATCAGCTCCTCTACAGTCCTGCTGGTTATTTGACTCAGGTGCTTGAAGCAGAGACACGTCTAAAAGGTGCAGGACAGCGGGCTTCCAGGACTGGACCCTGAGATAAACCATCAGAAAGGAATGCATCATTGTAAATTAGGAAGGAGACAGCCATTTAAAGATAGAAATATAATTTTTTTTTTATCTTTAAATGGATATAGGCAGTAGATCCACCCTCTGATTCAAATCATTTTGTTTTGAAACATTTCTCTGTTAGTTTTTGCCTAAAAATGCTGCAATTCAGTCAGATTGGATGGAGAACAACAATGTTTAGGTCTCCCCACAGCTTAACAGGCTTTAGATCCTTACTTTGACTAGGCCATTCCAACATATGCATACGCTTTGTTCACAATGCCTCAGACTACGTTTAGTGTCCTTTTTCCATGCACTAAGGTCAGATTTTGGGGATTAACAGTAAGGATGTCCTGAACATCATTTTCAGTATTGACTTGATCAAAGCTCAGCACCAATCATGCCTTTATTACTTGTTTTGTTGTGCAAAATGTCAGAAAACGTTTGATTATCAACCAATTATTTACATAAACTACTTCACTGGCGCTACAAGCGTGGTTAGAGTGAGGGATTGCATTTGAGTCGATACAATTAACTGGTTTTCCTTAGATAGAAAACTGTGAATCAATCTGACTGTAGGATCTGGTGGACTGTAAAGTGCCTTGAGATGACGTGTTGTTAGTTGGTGCTATAGACATAAACTGAATTAAATTAAATAAACCTTAACCTCTTAAGCGGTACCGGGTCAAACTGACACCTGCTCATGTTTATATATTTATAGAAATGGCCAGAACACAGTCCCATGGTGTTTCATCCACATGCCTTTCAAAATGGGGCTTTAAATTTTCTAAAACACAAATAATTTTTGTTTTATAGCTCTGTAAACAAACAAGATTTAAAATTCCACCTGACATGTCTGACTCTGCAATGCCAGCAGCATTGGAAACTAGAGGGTCACACCTTCTTCCAACGAGGTGTCGGACATAATAGCAACTATTTCAGGTGATGTAAAAGGCATGCGTAACGTATGCTTGCTGGGTGCTGGGTCAGTTCACTTTACGCACGGCAGCTTCCAGGTTGCTCTGCTCCATGGATCCTGTTTTGGCTCGTTTTTCTCTCTATCGTTTTATGTCAGGTGAGGTCAGAGGTGATATATTCCCATATTAGTTATATGTCTGATGGCAGATGAAGACGTCCCTGTTAACCGTTAAAGGTCGCCCTACCTGCATCGCCACCAGAGCGCCTATTCTTGGGTTTGCCTGCTGGTTCAGCTTCAAGTCATGCCTGTGAAGAATGTCGATGTGCTATTTCCTTGTAAGATGATGGACTTAGTGTGAGGCGTTCAATGGCTGCTAGTATTTTGTTCTCTAACTTCCTCTGTGACTTTAAACGTCCTACAGGAGTCATTCAGCTCATGCATATTTTGAACTTAGATCTATTTCCATGTCTTTTGTGCACAGAGATAAAAAGCACCAAGGCAGAACCTGGTGAGGTGTCTCCCATGCACTCGTCTACCTCCAGCAAGAGGGAGGGGAGCCTGAAGAGAGCCAGTGAGAGTCAGGATCTGAACGACTCGGAGGAGGACGGGGACCTGCTGGAGGACGAGGACCAGGTCAACCACCATCTGAGGTGTCTCCAGGTTTTAACGTGTTGATGTCTTCCTCATGTTCTCCTTCTCACTTCACAGGAGAAAAGCAGAAGGCGGGATGAGGACGAGCAGGAGGAAGGGGAGGAGGACGACGACGATGACAGCACCAACGGAGACGAGCCCTGAACCGGCAGAGGAGCTAAAGCAGTTTCTCCACTTGTGTTAATTTGTTGATTTCCGCTGAAAAGGAGAGAATTTCCAGTGTAGATATGAAGCTCACATGTTCAAGAAGTGAAGTTCTGCTTTTATTTCCCCTTTTTGTTTCTTTAAATCAAAAATTTCATGTTTGTTCTCAGTGACCCTTTGCTGCCAGTAGACAGACAGTCACAGATTTCTAGCGTTTGAAGAAAAGCTAAAGAGGCGGATGTTGGAGAATTGAACAGAGTTTAAGTTGTATCTTCTTCCTCACATCTTCCTCGCTGACCGATGGTGAAATTCACTGTTTTACCCTGAAACGAAGAACCGGTTCGTATTTTACTTAGAAAAATCAGTTTAGGAGCTTTTTAAATTATAAAACTGATGAATTTGACTTAAGAATTGGAATTAAATGCAACTTGTAGGTGTTTAGCATGTTGGGTTAGAGTAGTTTTTATTTGTTCATTGTTAGAAGTTTGTGTTGATTTGAACAAAATGAATGACTTTAGTTTTAATGTAAGTTTGGGTATAAAACTTTTCCCTCTGAAACTGCTGCTATTCCTGCTGCAACGCTGCATTCCAACCAGCGGGTGGCGCCAAATGATGTCTGTGTTCTGATGTCTCCTTATTTTTCTCCTGAGATAGAAACCTGATCAGGCAGAAATGTTTCTCCTCTCTGTATGAATTCTGTAGGTTAACCATTATTTAGCGAAAACTGACTCCTCCATCTTCACTGGATGTTTCTTACTTGGCTTCACAGGCTAATAAACACGTTTTATCCTGTTGGATTGGATGCATCCTTGTATTTTCCATTATTGGGACTGAACGGTTTATTTTATTTTAGAAGACAAGCTCCTCTACAGAAAATGAAGATATGATGAAGATCTGATCGGATCCTAGAACTCACATCAACATCCATCAAAGTATTTTGATAGGATCTCTTTAGGAGACCCTAAATAAACCCAATTACTAATGCATATTGATCTTCAGCTTAGGTGTGGGGAGTTAAACAGACAGGCTCCTTTGTAAGCAAATATATGCATTACAGTCCAAGTGTCTTTCAGACCTTACGATGGTGATCACAGTATGAACCGATGGCTGCTGTAGCTGTGTTTATCCTCATGTGACCATATTCATCCCTGTAGTGTTTGGTCTGGTTTAAATGGACCAGAGCTCGTTTTTTCCACTTTGTTCCGACCGTTTGCGCAGATATGGAAAGTCTCAAATTACCTTGATCTGAAGCAAACAACCAGACCAAGGCCTGGTCTAAATATCAAATGCTAACTCCTGCTCTTAGGTCAACAATAAGAACACCATCCAGGGCAGGAAAGCATTTCCAGACAGCCTTATGGACGCCATATGATGGACACACACAGGTTAATGACACTGGTCAATATGGGAGGAGAGCCTGCAGGCAAAGAACTACAATAAGGTTTTACCTTGAGACTGTTTCAAAATACAAAGTTTATACCAGAATAAAGCTTTCGGTTATAGTTAATCTACAGGAAGGTTTAGTGGTTCTTTATGTTCATAAAAACACAGTATTTCTTTGACTCCACTAATGAATACATTTAAATAAAAAGGTGGGTTTCATTTTATAGCCTTTTTATAAGCAGTAGAGAGCTTTTTTACACCTGGAAATGTGTATATTTTTAAGAAGTGGGGAGTGGCGGCCGATTGGTTAGGGCATAGAGCTTGCAAACCTGAAGTTGTGAGTTCAAAACCCACTGGCTCTCTGAGCAAGACCCTTAACCCCCGATTGAACCCCATAATGGCAGCCCACTGCTCTCCAAGGGGATGGGTTAAATGCAGAGGTAAATTTCTCCAATATGAGATCAATAAAGTTAAATTATTAAGTATATATTTCATAGATTTTTTCAGACCTCAGTATTTTACAAAACTAAAGGATATTTTAGTAGCAGAACTTCCTGAGTTGTGGACAGGGGTGTTCATGTTGCACAGGGCCAGGTTTATAAGCTGCAGACCAAAACTAGACTCCAATATAAACAGTGGTTATATTATCCATCCTGGTAGGCAGAAGCATTTTAAGGTGTGAGGCAGCAGCTGTTATTTTCTCTTGGGATTTGTTAAGTCCGCTACAGAGCTTTGCAGAGGAATTCAAATATTAACTTTCTGTCATTCTGTCCTGTTTCATCAGGATATATTTCAGAAGAATGGCTGGTTTTGATCTTTTTAAAATGTCTAAAGCAGAAAAGTGACACTTGCCTCTGACATCCCTACAGGGAAACATGATGGTGGCACCATTATGCTGTGGGAATAGGATGATTTTCTTCCACCTGTCAGAGTATAACTCCTACCAGGGTATTTGTTGTTGCTATAGAAACATCTTCACCACCTCCATTACAAGCAGTTCCCCTCTCAATTAAAATATATTCAGTGATTTAATTGGAAAATATTGAGATTTTGCAAGTCAATTTCCAGTTGGTACAGTGTAGACTGACCCTGAACTGGTTTTAGATCAGTTTTCGGCCCCTCCTCAGTGCACATTAGTCCCTACTTTGACACCTATAAGAAAATGTCCTGGCTTCACCACTGCAGTCATGGAGTCTGGGTAAACTTTAATTCTTATCTTCAGCATCGTCATATTTCGTTACGTTTCGCCACAATTAGATTCATTAAGTCATCACTATTCATCTTTCACACAGCTACTGGAAACAAATGTACTGTAGTTCAATCATACCGCAAGTGACTGGGAG
>NW_015152015.1:101269-109115 GCF_000732505.1 Cyprinodon variegatus | reverse complement strand
TCTCAAAATTACTTCAACGGAAGGTTTCCAGATGGATATGCGTAGAAAATCTATCTGGCGGAGTCAGGTTACTGTCTTTGCCTTGGGCCCCAAATTTCCTACATTCACCCCTGTTAACAAAACCTGTTTTTTGCCTACCACCATAATGGAGCAAAGTTCACTTCAAAGAGTACTTATTGCAAGCTTTAAACTTATTGCTTATGGTTTTTTTTTAAATTTTGTTTTTATTTTAGTGTAATCCATTATGTTGTGTTAAGCAATAGTAGGAAAAAGTAATGTCATAACATATTTTATCCTTTATTTAAATGGCTCCCTGAAAAATGCTGCCAGGAATCTTTGGAGGACTTGGAACTTGACAAGAGGAAGAAAAAAAAAACAAAGTAGGAGCTCTAAAGAGAGATGCTAAAGGCAAGAACTATTTCATCAACAGGGATCTTCACAGGATGAACTGTGATTAACAGGGAGGGGTGGTAAGAGCACAGAGGACCGGAGACAGATGGAGGGGCAGCTAACAGATGGAGAGAAGGAAGAAAGAGCGGAAAAGATTTGTCAGGAAAGGCTGGGGGGGGCAGAAGAAAGTGGAAACGGTGTAACAGTTAGAGCAAATGAAGGGCTGCAGCTTCTGTTTAAACTCTGCTGGATGCTTCATGGCACACCTGATACATAAAAGAATATTTAAAGGAATCAATAATCCTGATGCAGTTAACACTAATGCATTGAGCATTTTATTACTGTTGTGTGATAAATCCATGCACTCTAACGCACAAACATTCAAATCAATTAAAAGGTTTGAAATCTGGCCCATATAACAGCACTGTGGGATCAGACTGAGTCTGATCAGATGGCAGCATCGCTGACATCCTGCAGGCCGTCTCGCCCTGTTTGCATCAGCGGGGCCGCATGAGCAGCAGTGAGTGCAGCAGGATCATGCAATGAGTCTGAGGTGTGAGAACTTGTCTGAGTGGAAGATTTCCGCCTCCAACATGATAATCGACTCTGAATATGGAGAATAATTGAGCCTTTCAGTGAGAAACAACATGAGGTTGCAGAAGTCATGCAGTTTGCATCGACTTTCCAGTCGTTAGGTAATCACAGTGCTGCCAAAAAAATGATTCAACGCTCGCTGGAAAAGTGGCAAAACATACAAAACAAAGCAGCTGCTTGTCATAAAACATTGGAGAACAATTTGAACAGCTCCACATGACTAGAGCGATATCTGCAAATTAAAGATGAGTTACCATAACTACAGCTGTGTGGAAACTATTTAACCCTTTCATGACAAGCTCCCCCACCATCCAGACATCCAGCTCATATCTTTGGTTGAATATCACAGCTGCCTTTTTTTCAAATGATGCAATTACTTTAGTTTCCTGACGTGTTATCAAACCAAGCCTTTATGGGATTCACCACTTTGTTACAGACAATGTGACATTTTCTCCCAGAAATTTCTGATTTGTGAAACATTAGCATCGATATAAAAAGGAATTCTCATTGAAAAATGTCACGTTATGAGAACCACACAATCACAGAGACTCATTCTCATTGTTCAGATGTACAGAAGGTAGTCCCTGCACAAACAAGGTAAACCAAAATAAGCCTTCGACAAAGCAGCTGGTTGCTGCAACCAAGCATATTAATGGGAGATTAAGTGGAAGAAAAAAGTGTGCTGGCATCATCATCATAAAATTTGTAACTAAAGCAAAAAAGGATGGCCCATCCATCCATGAGAGGACTGTGAGCTAAAGCTCACTGAAGAGTTTGGGGACGGTTAAAAAATATGTTGAGACATTTGTTTAAATATAGGAACAGATGTTTTCAGGCCATGAGCTGCTAAGGTTTTCCTTCTGTTAAGCAGCTCCATATGCAGAAGTAACTTAACTGGGTTAAGGATTCTAATTTTCTTTTTAGATGAAAGTAAACTGAAACATTTTTGGAAAATTAAGGTTCCAGATTCGGGGTGACAAGTGAATCCATGTTACTTCAGGTCTAGACTGAAGGAGATGGGTGAGGAGAGAAATGGTGAGAGGTAGAGTATGATCCAGCAGCAGAGAACTCAGTCTAGATGGATGTTTCTCCTTGACCTTTGCTCTGTCATAACTTATCCAAAAATAGTTAGGTTATCCTGAGATATTTTCTACATTTATGCTGCTATAGGTTTAGGCTATTTGAGGACATAGGGACCATTTTTTCTTCATTCTGCTTCATTCTATCTCTATTCTCCCATTCTACAGTATGTTTTGGTTCAATCTCTAGCATTATGTTCTGTTTGCCTTTTTCTCTTATACTTAGAAAGACTTTATTATCATTTTGTACATACACAGAGTGTTTACAAAAAGAAATGTCATTCAGTACAGCTCAAGTGCAGCCGTGATAAAGATAAGCAGCGTTGATAATATAAACATATGACTGTATAGTTCCAATATTCAGGGTTTTTTTTTTCTTTTTTTTTAATCCAATTTCATACAACATTCAGTAGTCTAAGGGCAGTGGGGGAAAAAAATTTTCTGGAACCTGCTTGACCTGCATCGGATGCTTCGAAGTCTCTTTTCAGAGGGAATCAGGTAGAACAGTCCATGGTGGGGGTGTGGGGGATCATTGAGGATGTTACGGGCTCAGGATCCGCAGCGCTGAATGAAATTCCTCTAAAGGATAGAAGAGGAGCCCCGATGATCCTCTCTACTGTTCTCACCACTCTTCTCACCCTCTTCCAGTCTGAGACGCTGCAGCCTCCACACCACATAGTAAGAGAGCTGTTCAGAAGACATTAGGACCTTTCTCATCATAGTAGCTTCATCTGATCTGTTCCTGTTTGGCTGCGACTCCATCCTGAAGAGAAATATCAGCTGTGCTGCTGCCATCAACACCTTTTTTATCGATGTTGGATCTAGGCCTCTTTTTCAGTGTAGTCCTGTTTCTTTTACTTTGACTAACTTTACTGCTCCAATTCATCCTCTGAAATGAGAATTGGCTTGGCGCCTATCTGCCTGGCTGTGTTTTTCCTGGATGGGGCCTCCTGAGCTGGTTGACAGTTACAGTACCCTCCATATCTCTACTTCTGTCTCCTCAAACCCCAGTCGGCCTCGGCAGATGGCCGCTTACACAGAGTCTGGTTCTGCTGGAGGCTTCTTCATTTTAAAAAAGAGTTTTCTTCTCCGCTGTCGCTACATGCATGCTTGGTGTGAATGATTGCTGAAGAGTCAATGACGAAATGCCAATGAAAATTGTTGCTCCCTTCAGGAGGAGCATGTCTTGTAAGACTTTGGCCATTATATAACCTCTAACCTTTAGGGCATTCTGTTGTCAATTTATTCCTGTGTTTGAGATGATTGTCCTGTAGATGATAGAGTTGGGTTTAAAGCTGATCTCATATTTGACTTGAAACTGACTTGATATGTAGACAGTTTATGGATGAGTTCATAAGGAATCCAGGTCCTGTAGCTGCATGCATCAGGTGTTGTCATAGTTAATAAAACCACATGATGCAATTTCCTCCAAACCTTTTTACATTTTTTTTTCCCATTCTAGCTATTGTTTATAATGAATTGCTGAGTGGTTTTTAATCATAAAAACATCTCAAATCTCCCACTTAATTGATTTAATTAAAAAAGTTTGGGTTTTTTTTATGGATATATTTCATATCTGCTTGTCACTGCTTGCAGTTCTTCACTGAAGGCAGCTCTTTGATAGATTAAATAATTATGTTAAATCTCTCATCTTCAAATGTATTTTTTAGAGACCTACAACATTTGCAGAATTAAATAACCAACTCAATAAAATTTACAAAATTAGAAGAACAGCGACTGGCACCAACCCAACATACCCTGCCCACAAAAACACATCTACTTTACATTTATGGCATAATTTAAGGGAAAATAAACTGTTATAAAAAATGCTTTGGTTTTATTACTGAGCGATTTGAAGGAACAATAAACCCTTTCACTTTTCATTACGTTTATCCTGTTACATCAGGAGGGCTTTTAGTCAAATAATAATGGTTCCGATCCATTTGGCTGTAGCAGCTGAGCCCATAGTAATCATCCTGGCTCAGCTGGCACACATCAAGGTGGCCGAGCCGTTAATGATGCTGTTAGTAACACAAGAGGAAGTCAATTAATCCTGGTGGCCTTCTTAGCAAGTTTCATGATGGGAAATATTCAGACCCCTAGTAGATCAGTTGTTTCAAAACAGAGTTCTTCAATTTCCCTATTTTTCTTATGTTTTTGTTTGTTTTTTTAAGCAGTATTTACTTCATTTAATGATAGACGATTATTCTGATTAACCAATTTTTTATGTTTTTAGACACATTTAAGAGCATAAATGTGATAGCAAACTAATTTAAACATTCCTCTAGTTTTTATAGAAAGTTTGGCATCACATTGATGGGGCTGCTTAGTGGCACAGTGGCTAGCACTGCTTGCAGCAAGAAGGTTTCAGGTTCGATTCCAGGCCCGGGGTCTTTATACATGGAGTTTTCATGTTCTCCCTGTGAATGCATGGGTTCTCTCCAGGTACTCCGGCTTCCTCCCACAGTCGAAAAACATGCCTGTTAAGTCAATTGACTTCTCTAAATTATCCTTATTTGTGAGTGTGTGTGAATGTTTGTTTGTCCTGTTTGTCTCCTTGTTGCCCTACGATGGACTGGCGACCTGTCCAGGCTGGACCCCGCCTCTTGCCCATAGACAGATGGCAGATATGCTTCAATTCAATTCAGTTTATTTATATAGCGCCAAATTCACAACACATGTCATCTCAAGGCACTTTACAGTTCAACCAGATCATACAGTCAAATTGATACAAAGTTTTCTATCTAAGGAAAACCAGTTGATTGCATTGACTCAAATACAATCCCTCACACTAAGCATGCTTGTAGCGACAGTGGAGAGGAAAAACTCCCTTTTAACAGGAAGAAATGTCCAGCAGAACCAGGCTCAGTGTGAGCGGCCATCTGCTGAGGCCGACTGGGGTTCAAGGAGACAGAAGCAGAGATACAAAAAGCAGCTGTAAAAGGCGGCCCCGTCCAGGAAACACACAGCCAGGCAGACGAGCTCCAAGGCAACTCCCATGCCAGAGGACGAAGAGAGCACATCAACTCACCAGCACCCCTCGCGACCCGGCTTGGGATAAGCGTGACGGAAAATGGATGGATGGCATCACATTATCTTGATAATTTAAAAATGCTGCAGATGATTCAAGCATTTCACTTCTTACCTATTACTGTACCACACCCTTGTACAAAGTCATTTTTTTATTATATATGATGGTGGATCCCAACTGGATTATAGGTTGAATGTAAAGAGAAGAAATTGGAGCAGGAAACCTTACAGATAGAGTTGGCAAATGACTGAGAATTGCTTCATATATGCTAATCATCAGCTGATCATCAGTTAGAGAGCAGAACTTCATTCTGTCACCTCAGCAGAAGGCTCTGCTCTGGATCTGGTTTCTGTCAAATGGGAGTTTGTCTGGGTTTGCTTTGGTCGCACAGTGGGTAGTGTACATGACCAATGTATGGAGGCCTTAGTACGTGATGCCGGTCACCGAGGTTCTAATCCGGGCCGTGGTCCTTTTTTCTGCATTTCTCTCTCCCCCTCTCATACCCTCCTTCCTGTCAAACTACTGTCCATTAAAACAAGACACTAGTGTGGTAAAAAATAAAAAAAAGGAGTTTGTCCTTTTAATACTGAAATGAAAAGATAGCCACACCATTCTACTGAAAACAATAATTAACATTCATTGTGTGAGAGGCTTGGTACATCCGTAACAGGTCCCCAGTTTACAATAAGGTAAACAACATTTGACTGGCAACTAGAGAACGCCTTGAGAACTAACACAAACTAATGAGTAGTTAGGCAGTTCTTACTGGGGCACACCTAGCCCAACCTTATTATGGGACTACTGTTTAGTTACCAAGGAAACACAGTTACTTATCAGAAACTAATGTGTAGTTACCAAGGACACCAAAGAGGAACTAATCAGGTACTAATTTGTCGTTACCAAGGAAACCAGAGGAACTAATGAGGCACTATTGTATAGTTACCAAAGAGGAACTAATATAAATATTTTATTGTCCCGCAAAGGGGAAATTCACTCTCTGCATTTAACCCATCCCCTTGGGGAGCAGTGGGCTGCCACTGTGCGGCGCCTGAGGAGCAGTCTGAGCTTAGGGGTCTTGCTCAGGAACCCAAAATGGCAGTTTGTGGGAGTGAGTGGGACGTGAACTCAGAACCTCCGGGACACTAGAGCACTGCTCTAACCATCAGGACAACACTCCCCACGATCCCCATTATCAAGAACTCATGTGTAACTGCAAAGAGGAACTGACCAGGAACTACAGACTAGCTAACCAGTAATTATTAGGGGACTACATTTTCATTAACGCAAAATTGGAGTAAAAATTCTTAGTGTTGCTTTTGAATTACCCCTAAATCTGTGTGCAAAAAAAGTACTTCACTGAGTACCAAATTATGGCTTAGCCATTATTCCATGTACTTCTTTGAGTCAAGCATCATATCAGGTAATTACTAAGGAACTAATAATTACCTAATCACTGCCTGACCATTAACTATTATTTCTTTGCACTAGTGAAGTGAAACTACCCATTAGCTCCTGCCTTGTTACTCTGTGTTTCCTGGTAAATAAGCAGTAATCCCATAATAAAGCGGAGCTGGGAGTTCCCCAGTAAGTAATTACCAACTAAGTTAACTACCCATTAGTTCCTTATTACTTCCCTTTGTGCTCTCAGGTTGTTAATCATATTTTGTTTACCTTATTCTTAAGCATTACTGATTGAAAAACCATACACAACTACATTCATATTTAGAGTATTAAGTAAAACTGTGGTAGAATCATTCAATATTTGTTGACAAAGCGCTTTAGACGCCAAAATTGACCAAACTTCTGTACAGACATTTTAAGGAATTGGAGGAAGCTGGAGAACCCATGCATTCAAACGAAGAACATGCATGATTTAATTCCTTCTGCACAGCAACATTCTCACCACCTGCATCAGCATACTGTACAGACATGGTTTTTGGCCAGTTTTTAAATGTAATCTCCTCCATTGCTTAAAAACATCCAAGATAGCAAAACATTCAAATTCAGGAATTTAAAACACAGGTGTATCAAACAATAAAAGGCATAACATGAGCTTTGTCTGCTCATCGTTTTCTCTTACATTAAACACAACACTGCAGCGGCAGCACTGGGACATGTAGGCCACTCCATCAATGCTGTGTTCCAAGCTGCACTCTATGCACATCAGGAGACATAGAGGGATGTGTGTCACATCATGCATAGAGCTGGCGTCTGCATTTCTCTGTGTTCCCATGAGGTTAGCAGGAGCTGTTCTATAGCACTAAAGAAACTAACATAAAGTGAAGCTTTTTTTTTTTTTTACTGAGGGTTAGAAAATTGACCCAACTGGCCGTATGGCTAAGGACACTGATAAAAGAGCTTTATCGATCATGGATACTCTGCAAGATAATGAATAAATCCTTTTACCAAAAAGTCAAACCACTTCCTGACCTGTAAGCTGAACCAGTGAACATCGATTAGGTGATTGTAGGTGAAGGAGCATGTGAAGGATATGCTAAAGGGAATATTTTTCACCAATATTCAAACGGCTAGTTGTACACTGGAAAACTGTGAGATAATTTAACAGGTTTCAAATGATAGAAATACAGTGAAAACAATACAAATATGGTGAAAATGTTGAGTATTGTGGAGCCTCCCTGGTAGGTTGAGAGCTAATGTAAAGAATGGGGGAGGAGATACAAGGATGGCTTTTCTCTGAGCTTCTGCAA
The DNA here is from genome assembly GCF_000732505.1 of Cyprinodon variegatus. Classification (NCBI taxonomy): domain Eukaryota; kingdom Metazoa; phylum Chordata; class Actinopteri; order Cyprinodontiformes; family Cyprinodontidae; genus Cyprinodon; species Cyprinodon variegatus. The sequence goes on along the minus strand of NW_015152015.1, from coordinate 101,313 downwards.
GGTCACTGTATAGATGGAAAGGGGGGGGGGGGGGGGGGGGGGGG
>NW_015152015.1:46764-101091 GCF_000732505.1 Cyprinodon variegatus | reverse complement strand
GACTGGGAAAGAGAAGAGGATGAGGGAGATATGAGCTGGGAGAGCTGCAGGGCGGCACAGTGGTCGGGAAATTGGAGAGAGGAGGGAGGTGGAGAACCGGAGGTATAGAGCCGGAAGCCCCAAGGGTGATTTATCAGCTCTGATGGGAGCGGTTAGTGTAGAAGCCCTAATGTATGGATGGAGGCAGAAATGGAAGAAATAAGGGGGTCTAAGACAGAAGGAAAGCAAAGTGAGGGAGACGGAAACATATCAGAGCGTGTCACTTTTCTTTTCATGTGTGCATGTCAGCATGTAATTCAAAGATGGGAGAGAGGGTTAGGAAAACAGTGAAATCTGAGTAACACATCAGGGGAGAGAAGAGCGGTCCCACGGGTGGATAACTGCTTAGTTCTCAGCGCTGTGTGCAAACTGTCTGGCTGCACATTTAGGAAGCAACATGTTAGACTCAGAATACCTGGTAAAAGTGTTCATACCCATTTTACTCATATTTTTGCCAATAGATACAAAATATATTCTGTGAAGAAATTAGATTTTCTAACCTTGCCAAAGATTCTTCGAGTTCAAATGCTTTGACTATTGAAGCTTTGGCTGCATGCTTTTGGTTGTTGTTCTCCTGAAAGGTGGATTTTCTCCTTAATTTCCATTTAAATTAGCTAATTCCACTTTCCTTTCAAACAAATACATATGCAAAGTATGATTCTGCCACTACCGTGCCTAACTGTTGCATTGCTTCTTCTTCTTATGTCTCTCCTTTAATTCTTGGTGTGATTATTCCCTCTCTTATCAGAATTACTGAATGTGTAGAGGCCACAACTTTTTACATTCACAGTAATACTATACATAGGAGGAGTCTATTTACTAACTAGGAAAATAAAAGTACAGGTAGGTGAACTACATATGTATGCCACATTTTTACATTCTTTAAAAAGAAAAGATGCTTACATATAGATATGCACCACTTCCTTCCAATTTCCAAATTCTGATTCTGTTTACTTTCCAAAATACTTCCCAAGGTTTATTTTGGGATAAGTGCTTTCGCTTTTTGATGATGAACTTAACTGAACTTCCTGCATTTTGAAGCCCCGCTCTGTCAGTATGAGCTTATGGTGTTTTCATCAGCAGAATTTTGCTGAGGTTTTCCCGGGACTCGCTGCACATCTATGGAGAATATAAATGAGAGAGGAATAGAGCTTCCACTGCACACAAAGGCAGAAGAGAGAGAGGGAAGAAAAGGAGGGAGATGAGAAAGAGGAAGAATGACTGCTTTTTGTTGTTTCCCCTTCTGCTTCTCTAGGGGAATGTGGAGGAAAGGAACAGACTAGATTATCTTCCTATCTTCCCTCATTCCTTATTTCTTACGTTTCCTAAATTCCATCCCACATCACCAACCTAAATTTAAGCAACCCTATGCTTCTCTATCATCTCTCTTCCTCTTCAGCCCTTTAAATCAGATAACTTCATCGTTCTACCTCGCTGCAGGATGATTATAGAATAATCTGACCATATTAGTGGATTAGGTGGTGTGACCCTGCAGCTGTCATCAGTCTACAGCATTCCTTCTTCCCAGAGTTAATCTACTCGTGTTAGGGTTTTTAAAATCTGCCGATACATCTGTCTTACATTGTAACACAATAATACATTTATTTCCACACCCTGATTTCAGTGCTGCTGCGAAGAGCAAAACAGCACGGATGGTATGTAGATGACTTTAACACAGTATTATAATTGTCCTGATTCTTCCTGAAGTGGTTTACGATTCTGAAGGTTTCATCCAATTAGGTTGAGTCCAGCGTGTCGTCACACAACGCCCAGACCAACCATGGATGGTGCATTCACACCGAATGCTTTTGGTTGCCTGATTTTGCCTGAAATTAGCCAGAAAAGCTACAGCAATATACATCTGGGGTGGAAGGCTCCACCTCCTAATACAATCAATGGGTTGTTGATATCACCTCAACATGGTGGGTCTATGCAGCGAGGCATAGGGCTTCAACCAGTGCCACTGGGTCCAGCAGATTCTCCATAGATGCTTCAGATTCTGGGAATCCACTAGCTGGATAATGTCTGTCTTCTGCAGAGCTTAAGGTAGGGTGAGACACAGTTCTGTAGTTAAGACAAGAGCAGCGGGGAAATCAGTGCAAGAAAAAACACCAGAACTGAGATGAATCCTTGCTCAATGAAGCTAAGGAACCACAGGAGATTAGAGAAGTCCACCTGGGCAGAAAGCTCCAAAGCGGGGAGAAGTGGTGGCAGCTGGCCAATGTCTGCACCGGAGCTGAGGTAGGACGAGAAATGATAAATTATTGAATCAACCTTCTTTCTAGGGCTAAATTAAACTGTCTTTTTAAAGCCACCAACAAATATCTTAAGAGCATTCCAGCTCTGTATAAGAACGGTCAGAGGAGACTCTTTCTGCTGAGGAGACTCAGGTCTTTTGGGGTGCAGGGGGCAATCCTAAAACTCTTCTATGACTTTGTTGTTGCATCAGCAATTGTCTGCTGGAGCAGTGGCCTATCTGTAGCTGAGAGAAAGTGGCTGGATAAGCTGATCAGGAAGGCCAGCTCTGTGATTGGATGCCCTCTGAACTCAGTGCAGGACGTGGAAAACAAAAGGATCCTTACTAAAGGAAGATTTCTGCTGATTAGTGTCTACCACCTCATGCATGAAGCTGTTGCTGAACTGGAGAGCTCCTTCACTGCTGCACCCTAAATGCATCAGGGAGTGTTATAACAGATCCTTCCTCCCAGCAGCTGGAAGACTTTTGAAGTTTCTACCTTAGTCAGTTAAATAACATGCTGCTGTCTCTTTTCTTATCTCTGATGTCGCTGCTATTTTCACATATCCATTACTGTAAAAATGTCCACAGCTGTATATTGGTTATTTTTTCTCCAGGTGAACAGTATTTATATTGTAAAAACACCTTTCAGTACAGTATTTTCTTTGTTTGTATTTTTATTGGCTCTTCAATAGTCTGTTATTTTTATACACTTTTCACATTTGTATGACCACTTTTGCTATATTTTTTTTTTCCTGTAACACCAAAATTTCCCCTTTTTTGGACAATAAATTGATCTTATATTCTATACTTAATTCTCATCAAGTGACTTTTTTTTCCATTGAAAATAGCTTGTCTTCTCTCCTTCATCCTACATCACAGCCACATCTAACATGATGATCTGATTTGTAGTAAGATAATATATTACCATCCATCCATTTTCCGTCACGCTTATCCCTGCTGGGGTCACGAGGGGGGCCGGTGCCTACTTCCAGCTGTCAATGTCGAGAGGCGGGGTCCACTCTGGAGAGGTCGCCAATCTATTGTAAGGCAACACAGAGACTTATAGGACAAACAACAATTCACACACACACACACACACACACACACTCACAACTAAGAAGAACTAAGAGAAGCCAATTAATCTAACAGTTATGTGTTTGGACTGAGGGAGGAAGCCGGAGTACCGGGAGAGAACCCACTCATGCTCAGGGAGAACATTCAAACTCCATGCAGAAAGACCCTGGGGCGGTAATCTTATTCAGAACCTTCTTGGTTGCAAGGTAGTAATGCCTCCCACTGTGCAACTTAGCAGCCTATAAGCTATAACCTCAATGAGATTTTTTTGTTGTTGATGAAATTAAGAACATTTTAAAAGTACACCTTGCCTTTCAAAAGTCAAGCACTTTGGACTCTTAGATTCTGCCCCATTTATACCATAAAATACGATGTGTATAATTGTGTGATACATCAAAGCAAAGTAGCTCATAAAATATAATTGTGATGTTATAAGTTTGGTCTTTATAGGAGAGTGGGCTACTGATAAAGGAAAGCAATTAGAAGTCCCCATGCACCATTCAGAGGATGCAGCAAACATCGAGAGGCTGGGGCTCTTATCAGATAACAGAAAAATTTAACTTTTTCTGGGTCAATTTGCTGAGAGAAAAAAAACATCACATCGAACACCTTAACTTCTATATATTCTTTATATGGTGGCACCGCCATTCTGTAGGCTCTATCACCTCACTAAGAACAGGTTAGCTGGTCATTGTTGATCAGATAATCCTGGAAGAAAACCTGTTAGAAGCTGATAAAACTGCAGGCTGAGGTGGAGGTTCTCCTCCCAGAAGAAAAACAACCTCAACATCCAACCAGTGCTACAGTGGACTGGTTTAGATGAAACTGTATTTGTCCAGTCAAAATGGGGAACTAAATCCCATTATTTTGTTTCAAGATTGAAAAACTGAAGTTCACAGAAAATGTTTCATCCAGTTTGACTGAGTTTGAGCTGCTCTGTAAAGTATAATGGATAGAAATGTGCAGAACTCATCTTCACAAAGAGAATTACAGCTGTTCCTGCATATTAAAGGAGCAAAGTGCAAGTTCTAGAGTTTTTGGTAGAAAAGTGCCCCATCAGGTGACAAATTAAAATAAAACATGCATCCCAGATTGTTCAAGCTTCCTTACCTTTCCTAAAAAAAGTGCTCTAAATCAGTCGTACCTGTCTGTATCCATGCTGGGTTGAATCCTGGCGTTTTGAAAAAGGAAGCAGGAAAGCAGATTAAAGTTTTAGCCTCACTGCATGCAATTAGCCAAGCCCTGTAGCTAAAGGTCCTGGAAAAAGACAGATTGTACCGTCTCCATCTGTCTTTGGACTGCTGGTTAATTTTGCTGTTCAGCTGATTGGGTCCAAACGGTTTCACCTCCAGCTTTTCTTGGTAAGTTTGCTTCCCTCCTGTGACTCGGCCTGTCAATCACCCACACAACAACTGTGATGACAATTCCTGTCACCTGAGGACGTAGCTTTGGTTCGCCCTCAGCTCTCTTATATTTCTGTATTGCAGAGGAGATACTGTGCATGTACCATTTTTAACAAGAGGTCTTGCACATCTAATATATATATATAAATATATTTCAAAATATTATAATTTTATAATTTAAATTTCTTTTTTTTATGTCTTAATCAAGTGTCCTACCACCCTCTATTTGCCATGCACCACCGTTCATCACCTTTATCCACCTTTGTCCATTCTGTTGGCTCAAACCAGAGCAATCTCCAGTTGGAGCACTAATGCTCATATTCCAAAGTGGACTGTTGGAGCCTTTTGTTGTGCATATGCTATGACATAGCATATGCACAACAAAAGGCTCCAACAGTCCACTTTGGAATATAGCAGCTATGTGATTGGTCTTTTGGATCATAATGGGACTACTGATGTAGTTTCTTTGGAATGAGTTCCATGACCTTAATCTAATGTATTCACGTCTAGAAATGTATTGTAATATAACTGCAATTCCTTTGTCATTGAAGCTGTAAAGTTACAGTACATAGTTGATTTTCCAAAAATGTATTGTAATTTTACAGATATGAAATTTCAGTTAATCAACATATGTTTCACAGTATATTGCAGTAATTCTTACTGTGAAACTGATGCAAAATGTATCTAATTTTTCCTTGCATTGACAGAGAAAGGTACCAGTGGCAGTGCTCATTTTACCGGGGAAAACTTTTAGACATGCAGTTTTTAATCGAATCCAGACAGCTTCCTAAATTGTAAAGCTTCAAAACTTTATTTGTAGGAAAGGAGATGTAAAACTTGTTAGGGTTGTTAAGTTTCCCCAACTTTAACCTATAAAGAATGAAACAAAGACAGCGTAAGATTTTTCCTGACCGTGCTTTACAAAAGGGAAAATACACAGAGCTTTGGGATCTCTCTGTGCATCTCCGTCTTGCTCCACGCTTGCAGGCTTATTTATTGAGCAGTCAACACATTACAACAGCAGGTATTAGTTTCGATTACGCAATCTCTTACCCCAGGCTCACACCGACTCCGGTCTTACCGTTGCGGTGCGGTGGGTGAGGCGCCGCAGTGATTCCAAGTCATTAAAAAGACGTAAACCTCTCTCACGGGCTGCTGAACTGTCTGGCTGCGGTTACAGAGACACTCCGGCGCTGCAGAAAGTTCCGCAAGAAACCTATCCTTGCGGCGTGCCGGAGCCCTCCGCAACAAGCTCTCGCAAATATCCTTATTTGGGCCGTGTTATCGCGTGAAGTTACGTGAACTCAAATGAACTTCTGTTCTCGCGAGTTAAATCTCCGAACCTGTTGCCAGAGCCGCAGAGCCGCACCGCACCGTAGTCAAAAGGGCGGTGTGAGAGCGGGTGTGTGGGAGTTGCGGTCTCGGCTCGGTAACCGCACCGAAGCCAGTGTGAGCAAGGGGTTAGACATAGCATGAACTTTTAAGATAGGGAATATGTCTGGTTTCAGTATACGCTTTTAAAAAAGGTTTCGGGGGTCATAAACTTTAACTTCTGTGTTTCTGAAATGAAAAACAGGCAAGCATTCTCGCAAAACATTTGACCGTCTTATGACCTGCATACGCTGTTTCCACTGATGACAGTATCATAGAAAAAAACAAATGATTAAAAGCAATAAAAAAGATATAAATGAATAAAATTATAAAAACAACAGAAATCATAAAACAACAGAAATCATAATTACTCCAACAAAACCCGATATCATCTGCATAACAACAGGAAATATCAATCAAAGATGACAATAATGGACCAAGGGGGAGCAGTTAGATAAGAAACAGCAATAGCCCCAGGAACACAACACCCAGCCTTGTGGAACACAAAACTGAACAGGACATGAATGAGATGTATAAGCTGATGAAAATGAAAAGTTAATCTATCAAAACAGGTTCAGAGTTTTTGCAGACCCCTTAGTGCAGTCAGTGATTGGGTTTTAAGGTGGCACAAAATGGCACCCGTGTTCCAGGGTAATGAGAGTGCAAAGCACATCATAGCCATGCATGGTCCAGATAAGTCAGCCCAAATAGCTCTGTCATGATCTGACTAATGGAAAATATAGAGGAAATTTAATTTGACATGTCAAGCAATTGTAAGGGAATGAATGGGAACAAAGGAAAATTATATTTACCATTTATACTTGCAGGCGTTTCTACAAAATATTGACTGAGGGGGTTAAACACAAATGCATTTCACACATTTTAGATGCTTATTTCTGAAATATCTTGCTTTTTGCTGATTTTTTTCACTTATTACTAGTAAAACTCATTTAAGTTTGTGGCTGCAACATAAGCAACTATAAAAAGGCTCAAAAGCACCAGAATATATGTTCCCAGAGCCCAGCGGTTGTTTTCTCATGCAGTTGGCACCAGCCTCCTACAGCTTGTTTTTTTTCACCTTCACCTATTTTTGTAGTAGAGCAGTTTTGCAGTCTAGCAATAATTTGATACATACGCACGAAAGCTACACACAGAACACCGAATCAAAACAAGCTGCAGAGTGTATCTGTCCATATGGGGGAAGCTTGCCTCCTCGTTTTGTAACATCTTTAGGGCTGGCGCTGCTTTCCAAGTTCCAACGCATTAATATTCATCAGGATAGCTTTAATCTTTAGAAAGTGGGTTATTGGCGGCGGTAGATTGTTTCTCCTCTATCCTCTCTCCTTCACTCCCCTGATTAACTCAGCTTCTGTGCTTCAATGTGATTATAAAGAGGGAAGAAAAAAGTGCATATTCATGGGAAGGATGGGGGGTTAGGCAGGGAAAAGAGTTGTATAAGAGATTTGAAAGTGGGTGACAACAAACAAGGGAGACAGAATAGAAGAGACAGCGCTGACGTCATGGACGCTTTATCTGGGTCAGGCCTGAAGTTGTGATGTCAGCTCCTTTGGAGCCAGCCCACTGGGCCAATCATAAGCAGGGACACACCCCCATTTGTTTCTCCTCTGACCCCCCCCCAAATCCCAGCTCATGTTGTCAACAGCTGGTCTCACACACATAAAGGTGCACACCCTGAGCTGCACACACATCTATACAGCCTGCCTGCTGTAAACATGGATGCTGCTCTGAGGGAACAGAAGGGGGAATGCTCCACAATGCAGATAAAGTTCAAAATGACGCCATGATTTAAAATTCCAAAAAAAAAAAAGAAAATGAAAAACAATCCACTGGACTTTGTTTCCAAGTTTGAAGACATTTTGCTTCCCATCCAAGAAGCCTTTTCTATTAAAAATTTCAGGAATAGCGTTGAGTTTGAGGTTTTATACAGTAGCCCATCAAGAAGTTTCTCATACTCACACATTATTCAGAGGGTATCTGTCCCAAAATGGAGTGCAACATTCTGGTGAAGATTCTCCATCATCCTACTGTATAAAACCTCAAACTCAACACTATTCCTGACATTTAGAATCAAAGCTTCCTGGATGGGAAGCTAAAGGTCTTCAAACTTCTAAACAAAGTCCAGTGGATTGTTTTTCATTTTCTTTTTTTGGAATGACTATGACCTGGATGACCAGCATGGTTTAAAATGCTTTCATGTGATCATGTCTTCATTAATTTAATATAATATGAATGCTTGATTTTCCCTTATTATTGTAAAAAAAAAAAAAACATAAAATAGAGCTATTTCTGGTAAAAACTTTAAGACATAAAATAAACCTGATGTTATTCAAACAGCAATTTTCTAATTTCCACCTCCAGTAACTTTGGACCAAATAGTGATGTATATCCAATATCATTGCACTTTAACGAGAGAGTTCATCAGATCATCCAGTCAGATTGGTCAAAACTTTTCTATCTAAGGACACCCAGCTGATTGCATCCAGTTATCAGGCATGTTTCCATTAACCATCAAATTGAGGATATTGTAATTACAAAAATAAATTCCTTAATTGGAAACGCTACAATTTTTGATAACCCCACATGTTTCAATAAAAAGTCTGTACTCTTTGTTTTGGTGTTTTAGTCAAATCAAAATAGTTATATTTCACAAAAATGCAATGGAAACCCTTTTTATTTTTGCATTATGTGGGTCACATGATCTGCAGCTGGACCATATAAGAAAAGACAAAGAAGAGGAGGATGGTGGGGCCCACTAGAGCCATGGCCAAAATAAAGGTATATCTCTCATGTGTTTAAAACAAAGTTATGGTGTGACTAAAAGTATTCAAATGCACTTTTAATTGATTTTTTTTAATAGAAATACCGCTATTGCAAATCTTTACATTTTCAATCTAATGATACATCAACGTATTTTTGCCCACCTTTGTCATGAAAATGACAAAGGTGGGCAAAAGATGTTGAACATATTTATTTTACTCTACAGCAATCCCTCACATTTTAACTGAGCTTGAAGCTCTGAGTATTGATCTTTCCCTGATCTGATACAATATCAGAAGGAATATTACATCATTTTATTACTCTTTTTGTTGTTTGGAATGTTAGAAGAGTTGGTGAAGTGATTTTACTAAACCGTGAATAATTAACAATAGGAATAAGAAAACTGGCCTATTGATTACAAAAACCCAAAGATTCACAATTTTCATCTAAGATTTACTGGCGTCGTCTACGTCTTAATCATCCATCAGACATAGCTGAGAATTAAAGCTGTTTCATTTCATATATAGAGAAAGCACAAGAAACAGCGAGTATTTGCAGGTACTAAGCTGTATTCCTTAACATTCTCAACTCTGCAGGATTTTATTTGACTGTAGCGCAACAGACCAAGATCAGGATATCCTTTCTTTGTCCCCCGAAAAAAAGGAAATTTCTCTTGGGTAGCCATGGTGCTTACAGCGGCAAAGATAAACACTTTTATAAAAAATTAGGAATATTGGTTAAATATGGTCATTAAAAAGTACTAAACCTGCATTAGCATCAGTGGGTTAGAAAAACATACTATACACTTTACACTATATGGAAAATGCATTTGTTAAGAGACATTTGACCTTATCTAAGTCAGAAAATGTTCTGAATCATTCTCCTTATAATTTAAAATAAATTGACTGGAGTGACAGAGGAAATAATTGATTTCTTAACAGTTGTATTGTGGCCTTCTTGGCTCTCTGATATATATTTTTTTCTATTGGGAAAACTCAATATTATTTAATGTTAAAAAAATAAAAATAAAAAATCCGGTCTAAATCTTCTGGGAACCTTTTTGGTCATTTAGCCCTTTACCCTCTAGGAAACCAGAGGAGAACAATAATAAGCAAGCCCTATGAATGTGGCAGGGGGGAACATCTCTAAATCTTTTCCCATGTCCTTTTTTTATCTTCCCTCTTCTTTTTTCTCACCCTCCTGCCTCATCCCCTGCGTTCGCCTCCCAAACTAAGCCTCCTCTTTATCTCAGACAGCATTAAAGAGGACGCCTGCGCCGCATACAGGGAGCTATTTCTGATGTTCTTTTGACGCAGAGCATCAAACAAATCCACTTGGCCTTCATCAAGACGCGATAGTGAAGCATTCAAGTTAGATTGTCTGGAAGTGTTGGAGTTGAAGTGTTGGAGTTAGAGTCTGTGGCGCAGAGGAAAGAAAAAAATTATACAGAGCTGAAGGCAAAAAACTGTCTTCTGAAAAGACTTTAACTAAAAAGAATAAACATTCTGGTTTTGATGCTTGTAAGATCTCTTCTTTTATTCAAAAACAGAAGTACCTTGCTGTAACAAAAGAGGATATGTTTCAGGTCATTTCAATTCCGTTAATTTATATAGCTCTAATTCAAAACATGTATTACATCAAAGAGCTTTACAGAGACAATTCAATCAGATCATGCAGTGAGATTGGTTAAATTATCTCTATGTAAGGAACTATGTATTTATTACTTTGCAGGATTTGCTCCCCCTGAATAAGCATGGAAGGACGATATATATTTGCTTGCATTTTGACGCTGACTTTACAGCAATCCCTCACATTGAGCATGCATGCAGCAACAATGGAGAGGAAATACTCCCTTTTAACAGGATGAGACCTCCAGAAGCACCAGGTTCAGTGTGACTGTGAGGGCAACTTACGGTTAAACGAGAAAGAAGAAGACATAAAAAGTGATTATAAAAGCACTGATGTATAAATATTTTCTATGTTAGAAAAGGTAACAGTAAACTAGCTCCATAGGTGGCTTTGTCTAGGACAGGAACAGGTACTCAGATTAGCTCTGAGCCATTTTTCATGACAAAGGGATGAAAGATTGCACTTACAATTAGTTCCAATAAAAGCTTAAAGCTGATGTCTAGGAGAAAAGGGTAAAAACTTGAAAAAAGAAAACAAAAAAACAGCCCAAACTATAACCTGTAATTTAAGTTGTTAGCAGCATCAGCTCAGCTGATGATTCCCTCCAAGAAACAGCAATAAACAGCATTCCTAGCCAGATGTGGCTAAAATAAAGTGTAAAAAAAAAACAAGAGAACATAAGATCCAATGAATTAACAAATAAAGCAAAATCGAAGAATAGATGAAGTACCTAACAGAGGCATGAAAAATAGCCCTTATGTCCTCCAGCAGCCTAAGTCTATAACAGCATAACTAGGTAGAGGTAGCAGTAATAATAGCAGGTAATATTAGCAATAATAGCAGGTAGAGGTAATAATCTGAGCCAGTCTGACTATAAGATTTATCAAAAGGAGTTTTAAGCCTAGCTTTAAAATTAGACACAAACTAAATCTGGTAGTTGGTTTCACAGGAGAGAAGCCTGATAACTGCCTCCCATTCTTCTTCTTGTGTGTTCAGTTAACTAACCATTTGGACAAATGACCAATTCTTTTTTCTCCCTGTCTCATATTTGCTCTCTCTCGCCGCCAAAACAAATCCTGTGATGCTTTGTGAGGAGAGATCTTGCAAAGCATTCTGGGATACAAATGCTGATCTGGTGACTATCGACGTACATTACCTTTCAAGGTGCATTGTGGGAAATTCTGAGTCCACATTTTTTTCTTCCATTAGACATTCAGACATGTTCCTATACAGCCATAATCTCTCTTTCTATGAAAAACAGATGCTATCACTTTATGTATGTAGTGTGTTTTCTTGCTGTACAAAAACCTCAGCATGCTTATGAGTCACGTCCATAAGCTTTGAGTTATAACATAACCCACGCCTTATGGATGAGGAGTTAGGTGCAAAGAAACACCTTAGAAAACTACATGGTCACATAGGTTTCATACTAAAGAGGTCTTTAATATTTCACCTCTACAGTAAAGGAACCAGTCATGATCCCAAACATCAGAAGGAGTTTTGCTTATAAGTTTATTTATAAAGCCCATTTCAATAGTGAGTCAATTTAGTCCTGTAACATATCTGTGAAGATTCTCAGTCACCCAGGTCATGGTCAAACTTGAAAAGTTAAGTTTAGACAGCTGGGCGTCAAGTTTTCTAGAAGATGCTTTGCCAGAAAAACACTCTTGCATAAAACACAAAGGTGTTTTTCTACCGTATCTGTGTTTATACATAGCTATGTATGTTGATCTTGTATCGCTAAAATGTTGTTAGCATTACCTTAGCCGGCCAGTGTGCAACAACAGGTTGGGGAGGGGCAGCTGTGTATTATTGTGTTCTCCATAGAGCTGAAGAGAATTGTAGGTCTTCATGCTTTTTCTTTGGTATCTCATTTGAACCACTTTTTTTTTGCACAATCATGGTATGATAGATTTTTTGTGGTTTTAAACATTCTTGTCCTTTGTTTGTAAAACCTTTGCTTAATCAGAGTGCAGAGAGCAGGAGTGGCAACACGCAGCTCATCTCTCCTCCTGTTTGAATTAGGTGATATACATTGATCTGTTAAGGTTTTCATGTTAATGTAGTTTTTATTTTAATGAGAATTTTGAAGAGTGTTTTACTTTGATACATATCAGCTTGCAGCTCTACTCCGCTGTGTTCTAGTACAGACATAGTTTGATTACAGGTATTTCAACCAAAGGACTATTATTTAGGTAAACCAGAAGGTTTTATCACTTTGTGATTGAAATCATGCTGTTGTTTTTTTTGGCAGAGCACATACATTCACTGAAACAAAGACTTGCATCCTCATCTCAGGTAATCAATCTGTTTAACACTAAATATTGGAATTTTAAGACACTATAAAGGGTAACAGTTTCTACAACTTAATACCCAGGAAACCATTACTTATAGTGGGAAAAGTATGCTTGTAAGAAAGGAGCAAACAAGTTTAGCAACTGACATTACTGTTTACTGCATATCCTCAAAATGGGTCAACAGGCTCAACAATGAAGCTTGTTTACAAGCCAGATATTACTATGTCTGAAGCATTTTGATCAAAACATGTTTGTTCATCATCCAGTGCTGTAACTAGGGATACACAGCCACAAATTGTGCTAATATTCAAGCAGTTTTAGTCTAAAAAAAAGTAACTTAAAAGAAAATGTGCTGTGCAGTGGAACTGTCAGAGAAGTGCAAACTGTGAAGGGGAGCAGGACATTTTTCTTTAACAAAATAGGAGGAATTGTATGTTTTGCATGAAATAAATAAAAAAAATCCCTCTGCTTGCACAGTCAGGCTTCATTGTGACATTTTACTGCTTCAAACCTTTTTTTTTTTGCAGCTTGGCATAAAGTCAAGAAAGGGAACAAGAAAACCCAGGGGTGTGATCTTGAATACATTTTGTGGCTTAATCTGTTTTTTTATGTTCAGGTGTTTAGTTTAGAAATGAGACAAACTAAAATTAAAATGTTTAAAGGTTTATATTCTTGTCATCTGACATTTAAGTGGTTAAAATCTGTGGGCTCTTGTTGTGCAGCTTTTTAAACTGCTGTTGGAATTGATTGTTGCTACTGATGCTGATCTAGTTGACCACGGCTGGCATAGAGCCTGAAATAAACCGTTTTCTCAAAGCAACAGTCACAGCTGTTTGTTCTTTCCAGCCAATTATCACAGACTGTATAAATTCTCTGCTCCTACTTTTCATTCTGTCTCGTTGTAACACATCCTTCTCTCATATCTCCTGATTTTGTTGTTGCTTTGTTTATTCTCCTGGGTTTAAAATCATGTTGAAGTGTAAGACCTCTAGCAGCGTAGAAGGAGAGCAGATGGTGTGATTAACATTCTAGAGTAATAAGACACCGATGAGGGAAGAATGGAGGCTCTGCATGAGCATCCAGACTTTCAGTCTCATAATAGTCATGCCACAAAGACCACAGAAGAGTGAAAAATCTTTATTGAGAGTTTGTTTGAACAGTCCACGAGTAATTAAATGTGTTGATTCAGTGCACCTGATGAACACAAACAACATAATTACAGAATTTGATTTGGTAAAGTATAATTGTTAATTTTTCATAGTTTGAGTCATTATTGTTGATTTTTAATGGTACTTGGCTTCTATGCCACAAGAGTTTGACTGTCCATGTCCTGCAGGCAATGGTGGTATGCAAATATTTTGAGAGCATGATACAGAATCAGAGCACATGAAGATGAGGCATCATTTGGTAATTGTTAATTGCCCTGAATACTGTATCTGTGTTTCCTGTAGGTAAAAGGTCAAAGGGATTCATTAATACTGAATCAAAAGAGAGACCTTCAATTATAAGGAGATTTATAAGGAGACCCTACCTGGCAGCTGCTAAATGAACACAGCTGTTAAAAAAAAGACTGTGTACCGATTGTGTTTGTTCCTCCTTGTTTAGGCATTTCAGAAGATCATGAAATACATTTTTATAAAAAAGAAAACCCAATTTAATGCAACAACTAATTGTTAAACAAAACCAATAAGAAAAGTATTGCCCTCTAAACTGAAGCAAATTCAATCTGTTCCATCCATGTGGAAAAGTCTCGGTCCACATTTCTTTGCAGAGTTTGCTTTTCATGACAGCCACCTTGGAGGATTTTGACACTTCAGCTTTTATTATCCCATCACAAGCTCCCTACAGGGTCATAAAAACAGGAAAATGGAATTCATTTACAAAAGAACCCAAAAGATTCTACTCCAAGCTACCTTCTTTCTCATACCAGAGTTTCACTCAAAACTTTTTCCACACAAAAACAGGCAAAACATAGGGAAAATATTTTTTCTCTAGAATTTCTGCTTGTGGCTTTGGCACCTGTCTAGCTGATTATCAAAGTGTTCATGCTGTCGTTGATTGAAATGTGAAAAGTGATGATGAGCTACTTGTCTGATGCTTTAGAAGCCCTTTCTTCCATCCATGTTCCCAAAACTTGGTCCTGCTCTAATATCGCATATTATAGCAGTGAACTGATAAAACATCTCACATGCTAGATGATCACAGTTCCAGGATAAACCTCATTTCTGTATCTGGACTGACACATTATGTCCATGAAAAGATTTCCTTTGACCGGAGGATTCGAAAATAATAACTCACTGATGAATTAATTTCTTTTTTTTTATGCAGGATGCTGTCTGGGTCATCATGGCACACACAAACCATGCTTAAATATGAAGGCAACTGGACTTTTGACCTCTGTGAAAGGTCAGGTTGTCTTTCTATTTAATCATCTTTTACGGTAACTTTCTTTTAACTCACTAATGAATTCATTAATGTTGTGGTTACATTGTTAACCCAAGCACTTGGAAATTTCCAGATACTTTTTGCTTTCTTGATGCTATGAACATGATTATTTCTGAAATCTTGGGTTAGACACATATATAATACTATAAAACTTTTTAAATCTAAAGACAATTGTTGAAGCTAAAAATGTAATTTTATTTCTAACATAAGGTTGATTGTTTGGTAAAAAACTTGGAACCGACTCCAGTTGGGTTTTCTGAAACTCCTAACAGCACCATGGTGAGTTGGAGCACACACACTGGAGTTTGATTGGCACAGTGGGTAAGCTTGATTATAATAGAAGGGTGGACAGAAGCAGCATCAATCAAAGCTACCTACTGCTCTATTGAGTTTAAAACTGACCCTGGGGCTGCACAAACTTTTAGAAATGTCCTGTTCAAGTGTTTTGACTTTTTTTCCCTGCCTGTGGCACAGATGTAGCAGCTTTAAGATCCACATGTAGCTTTGGGACCTCTTTGTTTCTCAAGGTGCCATTTTCTTGGCAAAATTCAACATCTTAATGAAAAGTTACTTTCTATTTTTTGCAGAGACCTGCAGGTTACATGCACACTCCTGGCTTATGATCGAAGGTCAGACCAGGACTAATTAAAGTTTAAGGGTGCACAGATCACCAAACATTTATGACAAGTTAAATAGAATACAGGAAGTGATATCCCTGTAAGGTTTTCAGACATGTGACTAGAAATGCAAGTCAACACACCTCACAGTTGGTCCCGGGAAACGTCAGGGGTCCATTTCACGAAGCAGGTTTGACAAACTGAGATTAAAATCTGCAACTAAAAATTAGATCAATTTGTATATATCTATATATATTATGTACAAAACTACAACAAAAAATTGACTAAATCAGGAAATAAAACAATGTGATTGGCAGCGAACACTTTACTGAAGTAAACCTGCTAATGACCAGTTTAGCTCTGGGGAGATGTTACTATGGTGACTGAAACAGAGGTTGAGGAAACTCTCTTTGTGAAATGGAAAAGTCAGAGTTTCCCTGTTTTCAGGTTTAGAGAACTTAGAGTTTTCTGTAAACCTACTTCATGAAACATCCCTCTGGAACATTATGACTACTTGAAAATAAACAAGGCCTTGAATGAGCCATTCAGGTAATTTTGCCACTTCATGTTATAGAGAGATCTTGATTCCAATATTCACACCTTTGTTAAGATGTACACATAGAATCAGTAAGTAGCAACAAAATAAACATCAAAACTTGGCGAATAAAAGTTTCTTGAGATTAAAGTTTAGAATTTCTGGCCAGGCTGCTTTATTTAATCAAAATTGACTAATGCAACTATTTATGGAATTATTTATCAATAATAAAGTCTCTGTATTTTCTTCTCAGGTTGTTGCAGTAAAAGAATATAGCTTTGATATTAGTTTTTAAGGCTCTGTCTTGATTTTTCCTTAATATATCCAAATTAATTATTAGAGATACTTCATCCCTTTGACATGAAAACTGGCTCAGAGATCTTCTGCTCGGCTGTTTCTATCCTAGACAGAGACCCATGGGTCTATTTTACCATTTCTAACAGAGAAGGTATTTATAGATCAGAGTTTCTGTTCTTTTAATATGTCTGCTTCTGTCTCCTTGAACCCCAGTCGACCTCAGCAAAAAGCCTCTCACATTGATCCTGGTTTTGCTGAAGGTTTCTTCCTCTCCGCTGTTGTCATCCTTGCTCAGTGTGAGGGATTGCTGTAAATTTAATCAACTGGTTTTACTTGGATAGAAAACTTTCTACCAATCTGACTCTATGACCAGGTTAAATTCTCTATATAAAGTGCCTTGAGATGACAACTTGTGAATTGGATAAAAAACTGAATTGCATTCAATAGAATGATGTACCAATATTAAACTAAAGAGTGATGTATTTTTATCCTTTTTTATCTTTTTTTTTTTTTTTACCATTTTCTTATTTTTTATGCAACATCAAAGTATGAGGATTCTCTTCAAAAACACATTTTAAAATTCATCACATTTGTTGAACCTCATTTAACTGTTTCAGAGACAGTCCAGTTCTAGCATGCTCTGTCTGGCTCTTGCTAGATTAAGATGCTGTTATTTATTGATAAACTTTTTTTTCTTCCTCTTTTGCAAAAAACAAAATGACTGAATTTTGATCAGAAAAATCAGAATAAAAGTTGTTTTAGGGATTAAAAAAAATGTAGAGTAGAATAACTATTCAGATGTAAGGTGCCATTTGCTAGACTGTTTGTAATGATTACTTCCTTTGTCTGAAATTATTGCCTATTTCTTATTGGATTATCTCATAGCAATTAGTCAATAAGAAGTTCTGATGTCCTACTGATAATCAATAGGGGAAAACTTCCTTTTGGTGAAGAGTGCTATAAAATCTGAAGGACGGATTAAACAACCAGTCTGTAGGAACTGCTTTGAGTCCTAATGTTTAAGAGCTGAATAACTCAAACTATGGGAAAAACACAGATAAAACTAGGACAACCCCTTTTCTGTAGCTTTGTGTAAAAAAAGAGAGAAGTAGATTAAAAAACTGATTTCATTTAGAAAAAAAAAGAAACATCTGCTTTATATTGTATGTTGCAAGAAGAGAACTTCATTATATCAAGGAAAAATTACTCAATATAATCTATTTGGCTTGTTTTGGTGCTTATTCAGCTCTTGTCTCTATCTGGCACATTTCAAATGTTTCATGCTAGAGGGTGTTACGTCACCTGGAAGCCCCTTTAATCCACCCCGGCCGACCCAGCTGTGGAGCCAAGATAAGCAGTGTCCAACTACATATCTGCACACAGAACAGCAGCCGTGAGCACAGATCACTGCATTCACCATGTATGCTTTTAGAGCACCAAGAACTGTGAACAATTGGTTCGCCAAACACAAAGGGCTGTTGTTTCTTTACTTTAACTGGTCTCCATCTTAACTTTGAAAAAGAGATGGGAAGTTTGAGGATATGGCAGAAACTTTAGAGTTTGAAGTTTGAACACAGTCACAGAGTTAAACATCTGTCTGTTTGAGGTGGAATAAAAATGCGGCCCACCACAGCCTGACAGCAAGCACGAGCTGCAGGATCGTTATATAAGGTTGGTTTGTGTGAAACGGTAGGAATGTTTAAAACTATGGAAAAATCAACTTAGCCTATGAAGCACATTGAGTTTTCCGCTCCAAATAAGTCTGGAATTATTTAGACAAGCAAATAAAATTTCAAGCGTACACAACTTGTCTATAAAATAACTGCAACACATTTATTCAGTCTGCAAGAAAATCTTACAACCGCTTCAGTGTTTGTAGGATTCCTCAAAGGACTATTACATCATGTTTTCTTCCTCTGTAGCTGGCAAACACTTGAAGGAAACAATTGGGTCAGCTAATGGCAAGACGAATATGACTCTTAAATGTGTCATTTGCAAGGAAACTTTGAACCCACGTATGAAACCCCAGAGCCAATGAGTGATGATCTGCCTTTCAGCAGCAGTGCCGCTCATAGATCCGATCCGCAGTAATATTCAGCAGAGACCCAGCTGGGATTACACCCATCATGTTTATGTTTCCCGTTTTGCTACCGCATGGAACAACTCACTGTGAATTTTACTCAGTTTGTTTACCGCTTCAAAGTTATATAACCAAAGGTTTTATGCTGACTTAAGGTAAAGGATCAGTACACTCTGGTTAATGTAGAGCTAATGCACAGCACAATATTTTCTCAAAGCACAGATCCAGTTTATACACAGGATAATCAGATCAATCTAATCATAGATACAGATTCTATCAGGTTACTCTAAAATGCCCTTAGGTGAGAGTCTTGTGTGAATGGTTGTATATTTCTTTGTTGACCTGTGTTGCACAGGCAACATGTCCCTGTGACCCTGTGATGGTCCCATGGTCAGCCATCCCACACACAACCACTTTTTCACTTTAAGTTTTAATACACAGTAGCATACATTTATTGGTTTGTTGATTTTTGTTTTGACTATATCAGAAGACATTATCTCCAATTGTAGCATGCACATTTGGTTAACTTTTGTATGTTTCATTTTGTCAAATGCTTAATATTGTTTGTGCTTTCTTTTCTGGTGTTGTGGGAGTACCGTCAACTGGGAGAATGCAAAAGACTGGCTGACATACTCGTTGGCTGATTGGGTGGTACCATCTGGAGATCCATTATGGGGGAAGACCATGGACTCCACATTTTTAATATGCTGCATAATCTCTTCTTTTGCTTTTGTGATTTGCTCATTTTGTTAACTTTGTTTAGTGATAATAATTAAATTTTAATCCTTAATATAACTGTTCAGTTTTGTGGTAAATTTGTGTAGATCTTCTCCCGACCTCTTCCTCAGCGTGTCAGTTTGGTCTGATCAGCCAGTATTTAAGTCCCCTTTGTTTGCTTTTTGTCAGGTCAGTTTTGTTTGTGCAGTTAGTCTGAGGTTTTGTTAAGTGTAACTTTGATATTTTGTGCACTAAGTTAGTCTCTTCATTTGACCTATTTTAAGGGCCCTGTAATTTTTGTTCTGATGATTGTTACTTTGGGGAAATAAAAAACATTTTTCTTGATAATAACCACTGTGTCCTCGTGCTTGGCTGGCTCGGTCCCTCACAGACCCTGATGGAAAAAGGTAAAAGATGAATGAGTTATTATGGATGGATGGTTACATTGTAACCATACAGAATTAGCCATTCAAAATTTCCCCTCTTTCTTTGCTGGGTCCTTGGCTGGTCCTTAGCTGATCCTCTACAATTTTTAAACATCAATCTTTGTTCTAAAATAGTCTTTCTGCCATGATTTTTGGCATTAAGATCACTAATCATTATCTCCCGGTCAGAGCCTGTAATTCAGTAAAAGGGTGGAGTTAGAGTACAACAATATGCACATCCAGGAGAAGGCCAGTCGCAGGGGAGTAGGCTGCCATTCGACTGGCGTTTGGCTGGGAAGAGCGATTTTGAATGGCTGCTACTGTATTGCTAAGCTAGTCTGTTTAGGTTAAGACATTTTGTTAGATACACTAATTCTGTAGCTACTGGTCTAAATTGTTGATCTAAAAGATCTGGAAACAGCAATAGATGACTCAATGTAAGTGTTTGAAAAACTAGAAGAAACACATTGGTCATCAAATTTCTCAATATGTTGACTGTTATCAACTAATGATCAATGGAGCGACAGTGGCTTGAGATCTAGCTTGGCCCTGTAACTGGTGGGTTACCGGTTTGAGCCCTAAACTTCCTCCATCTCCGTTGTTGTGTCTTTGGGTCAGACACTTCAACTGCCTTCCCTCCTGTTGGTGGTAAGAGGGTCTAAAGTCACCGAATTTACAACAGCTTTACTTTAGTCAGTCTGCCCAGAGCAGCTATGGCTACAATGCAACTGACCACCATCAGTATAGGAAAAAGTGAATAGGTGAAAGACTAAATGTAGTGTGATGCACTTGGGAGTCCTTGGATTTGATATAGAGCAACATACAATAAATACAGATAATTAATCAATTAATACAAATACTCCTCAGTTTTTTTTTTCACCACACAATTCATGTCACTGTGAAGTTAAAAAAACAAGACTCTCATTGATTTTCCTAATAAAAAAAGAGAAATGGTTTTCCATAAAAAAAAAAAAAAGTTTCACTACCGATAACAAACAATTTGCTACCGCTGTTTTCATACTGAAAATATTGAGGCTATTTAAATGAATTCAATATAATCCATAGTAACTGTACAGACAGTAACTTTGATACATTGAACCATCCTAAAAAAGTCAGGCTTCGGTTTCCAACACAATTTAATTCATATTAAATATGACAACGCACTTATATTTAAAAACTGATCAACTTTTGGAACTGGAGCAGCTGGTGTACCACAAAGTCCTGCTTTCAGACCACTGATCTTTGCTCAGGTATTATTCAGTTCAATTCTGTTTATTTATATACTGTAGTGCCAATTCACAACACATCTCAAGACACTTTACAATTCAACCAGACCATACAGTCAAATTGGTTCAAAGTTTTCTGTCTAAGGAAAACCAGTTGATTGCATTGACTCATTGACTTGAGGGCAATCCCTCACACTAAGCATGCCTGTAGCGACAGTGGAGAGGAAAAACTCCCTAACAGGAAATAACCTCCAGCAGAACCAGGCTCAGTGTGAGCGGCCATCTGCCAAGGCCGACTGGGGTTCAAGGAGACAGAAGCAGAGATACAAAAGGCAACTGTAAACCAGCTCCACAAGTGGCCATGTCCAGGAAACACAGCCAGGCAGATGAGTTCTGAGGCAGCTCCCATGTCAGAGGATGAGGAGAGCACATCCAGCCAGTCACAGCCAGAGATTACCAGGGATAATCTCACATTTCAAAATCAGAGGGAAAAAAAGTACATTATGTAAATATCTCAGAGTTTATTTCTTTTTCTCTATATAAATTGGGTTTAAGCTACATAAACACTTAAAAATTATTAAAAACTCTTTTTTTTTACAATAAGAATATGTCTGCAGGTTGAGACTGACTAATTGCACTATATATATAGTGAGCTCCCCTGAGCTCCTTTTCCTGAGTTGCCCTTTGTTCGGGCAAAAGTGCAAAGAGTTTAAAAGTTAACTGTAATTTGAGGTAGCTGAATTTCTAAGAGCCCCAGGATAAGGAGCTACACAAATAGAGAAATGATCACAAACTGTTAATAAATAATCCTCATTTGGACCATCATCAGTTCAGCAAAGACAGGAGATTAAGAAGTTAAACTGACTTTTGACTTTTTAAGTCAGTCTATTAACAATGACTTTGTTTTCTTCTCTTCCTATTCATTAAATGCTGTTTTCCTCTTGATCTTTTTTTTTAATTCCTTTTATACGTTCACATGCTTTGTAATCATTTTCATTTATTACTTTAAAGGATGAATTTTCTTAAAGACCAAATCATGGACTTTAAGTTTTTTCTAAAACGACACTGTCATGGTCTAAAGAGACAACATGATGCCTTTATGTTGTCACATGGTTTTAGTTTCCATCTCCGTTCAAATTAATTTTATAAAAGAGAAATAAAAGCTCATAACTTTTTAACCTATATATTTTTTTTTAGATTAACCTTTCAAGAAGCAGAAAATCTCTTAGGACAGAAGTCAAGCTTGTTTATCTTGCATCAGTGTTAGTACACTGAGGACGACACGACCCACCAACTGAAAATGGCTTCCTGAAAGAGATAATCAGAGGCTCTGGGGGGACAGACCCTGTAGGGACAGCTTGGAGCTTTTTCTACTTCAGTCGAAAAAAAAAATAATTTTACTGTTGATAGCTGTGACATGAACCTGTACTTAATGATAAAACTCTATCCACTAATTATCTTCTGCTATCTAAGGAGTCTCTATTACACAAGTAATAAATACATCTCGTAAAAAATAAAGGAAGAACAAAGTAATATTGAGTGTGAAATTATGCTAAGACAAAGATATGAAACATTGGTTATAGCAGTTAAGTTTGCCTCGTCTTTACCCAGTTTAATCTTTGGCCTCCCGCTGAAGTCTGGCTGAAGATAAAAGCTCTGATGGAGCTCTTGATCTGGCACTTTCTAAGAATCTCCACATCAGGATTGTTTTTGTCCGCAGGACTGATAAAAGTCATTTAATAATTGTCCCAGTCCAGCACTGCATAGAAACAGATAATAGCAATAAATATGTGTGAATTTTGATCAGGTTGTAATAGATCATACAGGAATAAAATCATTTCCAACTTTAGTATTAGTGAGTACTCAAGTTGTGGATGCAGATCCTCTTTTTAGTTAAAAGATACTTAGTTTTTTACAAACCGCAGGTCCAATAAATTTAGTTAATTTATTTTTTATTTAATTTTTTATTTACCATGCTTCATGTTGTAGCTCAAAGTCTGTATCTGTAGATAAAAATGATGGTTAAAAATCTTGAATTTTATATGTCACATTTATCTTTTCTTTTTTTTTTTTTGTTTTACAGTAAAAACTTGTAAGTACCAGTTTATTATTTATTTCCTAGTTTGTGTAAATGCAGGGTATAATTCCTTTTAGATTTCACATTCTTCTCCAGCATGGTTACACATTAGAATTCATGACGGTGCAGCAAAGTGTGCCAAAACCATGACACTTCCAACTCTATGCTTCACAGCTGGTACAGTATGAAAAGTTGAAGCAGTTTTGGGTTTCTGGCAGCTTTTTTAATCTCACCATGGTGATTACTCTCTAAACCAAGGTATAGATCTTTTATTTCCGAGTGGATCATCTAAATAAGTGGTCCTCCTAATTGTCAGTCATTCTGGTAATATGTTTACGTAAAGCCCTCCTATGTACTTGCTTTGCTTGGCTACTTTGCTACCTTCTTCTGGCCAATGCGCAATTTCAAGCATATGTCATTAAATTCACCTTTTTCTCTGAGATTCTTTGAAAATGGCCGAAGGTCGTAAGAGAAAAAGTGTCTAAGAAATGTATGAGAGGAAAAGAAAGGTGTCAGAGGTGGCAGATATATCCCAGAATGCTTTGCGCAGAGAGCTCTTCTAGCTATGTATTATGGGATTTGCTGTCACGGCAGCCTACTGTCACCATAGGCTGTCGTTATTTGACAGCAGTGAGTAATAACAAAGATGGCGCAGGCACTGTGCAATGTAGGCGGAGTTATGTGACCAACGGGGACAATAAAGCAGTGATCATCTGTCCGAAGGGTCAGTTACGGTTTGGGAATGGCGGACTAGTGGTTAGGGCATAGGGCTTGGAATCCTGAAGTTGTGAGTTCGGAACCTACTTCCACGGACTGCCACTCTGGCTCTCTGAGTTAAGGACTGGTTATCCTCCCCCAGCAGTGTGTCACAGTGAGCTTGTCGCAGATATTTTTGATTTATGCCCAATATTGAAGCGTGGTCTGTGCTATGTTATTCCACGCCACAACGCAAGAGGATCAATCATAGCTGTGGGTCTTGATACGGCCGAGGCGATGCGGAAGTGGTGGCAAGTTTGTGTGACAACAGAGGAACATGAGGAAGAAAAGAGCGGGGATCCAGGTGGAAAAAGGGGTCCCAGCGTTCTTGCGCACCTCGCTCTTCTAACTGGTCCATCTTCAAGAATCATTTTCCATAATGGTGGTCATACTGTAAGAGCCAAATAATCAAAATAAGCAATTTCTGATGTGGCAGCAGCACACGGCTTTGACACCTGGGTGGTGGGTCTGTCTAAGGTGGGCGTGAGTGTCACTAAGGTATGAATGGGAGTCATACTGGCGCACTGAATTTTGTATGTATGAGGAAGCCGGTGGTGGTCATAATTTCTGTTGACCGTGCTATGTTGTCGCTTTATTATTGGCATCATACTATGGTTTAGCCTGGTCAGTATGTGTCAGTCAATGTAAAGTCTGGATAATGATGGTCAAATGAAATAAGTCGATGACTGCAATTACAAGAAGCGGCTTGGAGTCTTTGAAGCACGTGTCAGTTGATGAAATCACTACGTTAATCCAGTGTGGCCCTCTACAACAGCGGTCCTTAACCACCGGGCCGCGGACCGGTACTGGTCCGTGGGTCCAAGAAAAAAAAAAAATAAAATAAAATATANCATTTTACTTGATCGTCTGTCCTCCTCCTCAGAGTTCATTTATTCATTGGGGGGAGTGGTGGCCTAGTGGTTAGGGCATAGGGCTTGGAATCCTGAGGTTGTGAGTTGAAACCCCACTCCAGTCCCAAACTGCTACCTGAGCAAGGACACTTAAAGATCAGCTTAACCCTCCTTCCTCGCAGGAGCAGGTACAGGGTTGTGTTTGTGCATTTTTTATAAAGTGGAGAGAGCAGATTATTTTTTTTTTTTATTCGAAGATCCTCCACAATACCTTTAAATTCTGAGGATAGGATATGTGTGCGGGATGTTAGTAAATCAATTTGAACCAACTTGAAGCTGCAACGAGGGGTGGTTGTAACATATTTATAAAAAAGAAAGCACAGGGTGTATTAGCTGTATTTTTTTAAACGAATGTATGATATAAAGTAAACGTTTATAATGTGCTGCCATTGAATCAGAATTAAATACTGACAAATAAAAAAACAATGTTTGCACTATTTTCTTTTTCATTATAATGATTAGTATGTATTAACAGCTTCCTAATATTTTGATGTGAACATCTGTAATGTTGATATTGACCCAGGAAAAGCCTTCAGATTAGACACATTCCACAGGAGTGGATTTAGAGTTGGAGCTGCTGCCTTTATTAGACCCCTCAGTTATAACTAACCTTTTCCATCTCGATCTGAACTCCAGGTGAGTTTGTTTACCTGCCTGCTCAGTCCCAGGCGGGAATGCTCCACCGCTGGGGGAGGTGGGGGACTCTGCTCCGCGAGCTCCACAAGGACGGACTGTACCACCTCCACGGAGAAAAGGAGGGGGGAAATCAGCGAGTGAAGCCAGGCTTTTTCTATCAAAGCTCGATTTTTGTCACTCTGGTCCAACATGTAAACAGTAACACATATTAGAAAATAATTAGAAATGTTTCTGCAGCAGACAAACACACTTTGATCAGTTTTGCTCCTTATTTTAGTGGCAGATAAGTTTGTTTTCTTCCCCCTTTTTTTTATGAAATCCGAGGCTCCGTTTTGCCTTCTGATTGACCGCTACATATATGTTTTTCTGGGTGCTGAATTTTCCCTCTGCAGGAAAGAAATAAAGCGACACCAGGAGACCGAGGAGATAAAGAGGAAAATAAGAGAGGTGGAGGAGAAAGTGTCATTACAGCAGCTTCGCGGGAAAACTGGATTGACAAAAAAAAAAAAAAAAAAGGGATCAAGAAGAAACTGAGCAAGTGGAGAGCGATAGTTGCCATATAATTTCTTGAGACCGTTCATTTTATTGGTTTGCTGCAATTTAAAAGGTATGTTTCTCTTTTCTTTTTTTTATTATTAGGGATATTAACATATTACCAGGGATTTTTTTTAATTGTTTTTTTTTAAATGTAAATCCTGTTTTGATAGTAAGCAATTTAAAGTAGATGATCCGCTAAAATGTATTTCACTCTCAATATTTATGATGTGTTTACAGAAAGCAGTTTTTTTTTATGAGCGCCTGTTATTGATGCACACATGTGGCACAGCCAGTGGGCTCTTTGTTGCTCTCTCTCTCCTCCAGCTTTGCTTCAGTAAAGTGGCCGCAGCATGGCAGGATATAGGCCAATATTGACATTTGTTTCTTGCCGCATGAACTTATGTGATAAATGGAAGACCCCTCCTCCTTTTTCCCTCTCCCAGCTCTCCCTCCTCCATTTCTTTTCTTCCAGCCGCATCCCTCCTTTCCTTTGTGCTGTTTAACACTTTATCCCAGCTTGTTTTACGGTTCAGTGCGTTTTATTTACAGCGAGGTTTCTTTTTTTGTTGTTGTTTTCTTCGCCCAACGGGAGGTGCTGAGGGGCAGGCGCCACATTGCCAAATATGTGTCAATGTCAAATGGAGGTGTGTCCCTTGTGCGCGTGTGCGTGTGGGGGGCCCCGTGTTGGGTTGGATGCGAGAGCTGATATTTAAGTGTGTGTTTCACAGGGAGAATGTCTTCCAGTTGCATGTGTTGGCTATCTGGGGCGCGCGGAGCAGAAGCGAGGTGCAGTAGGAACGCAGCAAGGGAAGCTCGCGCGCTGCTTCTGTGAGTCATACCGCATTTAGAGGCTCGCGCTGCTTTAGTGAAGTGGGGCTCCTGCTGATTGCGTGCACGCGCATACTCACACATCCTTGCAATAAGTAGGAGTTATTTATTTATTTATTTTTAAAGATTCTCAGGGATGGAGAAATGTGGGCTCACGATCACAGGAAATGCACCTGTCTGCATCAGGTGCATTTCCTGTTCTCATGAGCCCACGTTGGGCTCATGAGAACAGGAAGGTTGGGTTGGTAGCAACACAAACAGAGAGGAGGGGAAAGGTCCCTTATTGAGAGGTGTTCTTACAGAGGCCTTCTTTTTCCTTTATTCACATTATAATATATTTTAAAGGGGTCATAGAATGCAAAACCGAGTTTACATTGTCATAGATTAATATTGATCATTCAGTGGGTGAAATGGAGGTTCAGGGAAGCTCACCGTCAACACCTACTTTCTCTGCTAATCTCACAATTCTAAACTTCCAACATAAAACGGGCGAATCCAAACGAAGTCCCGAGATGACCTTAACTCGGGGATGTTGCCTTATTTGGTTCTGGCCTGTACTTTTGTCACGCCCTGAAATTGACATACAGACCAGCCCACTGGTTCACTGGCCCAAAGGGGGGGGTTGGTACGAAGTGTCGACTGCTGGGCCGCTGACTGGACCGGACCTCACCAGAGAGCCAGGAACCAACCATCCTCAGCCGGAGGAGGGGGACTGGGGGCCGGTAAGGCAGGCGGGCAGAAGCACGGGGCCGCCGGTGTCTAGGCTACGTCACCGGGTCGGGTTTTGTCGCACTGTCTCCCGCTGGCTCGGTGCCCCTTGGGTTCATGGATCATCCAAGGACCTGACGACTTGATTCGAATGCCTGGTGTGTTTCCACTATGTGCTGCACTGTAGTCGACCAAAATCCCAGACGATTTTTTTTAGGTTTGAAAAGTAGGACATGTCCGGGAAAAAGAGGACGTCAGGTCACCCTACCATATCAACAATTTGATGTTTCAGTGAGTGAGTGCTTGTTGCTATGATGCGTCTTTGCTCAGCAGTTTCACTCGTTGTAAACCACCAATCAGCGCAAAGCTCATCTTAATATTCATGATCACACCATAAAAGGAAGAAAACCTATCATTTCATTCTAGGGCTTTTAACCAGGCTTGCATTAGGGCTCATAGAAGAGCAAATATGCCATTTTCAACCCGACCAATGTTACACCCAGTATTCAGAGACCTTAAGGACCAGCACCAAATACCCTATAGAATCATTCTATGACCCCTTTAAGCCTAAAAAACAGAATAAATGAGAGCAAACAAACCTACCCATCAAATAGCACATGTTATTTAGACATTGGTTTTTAGGCCAAATCTGGTCGGTCTGTCATAGTCCAGAAATAGTTGTGGGAAATTAGGCTGTGTTTGGGCAGTCTCATTCTGTCCCACTTTAGTCCAATAATAGGCACTGAAAAGATGTTGCAAACCCAGTTTCAACGTCTTTTCAACGATCTGAAATTTTTTTTCATCTTCACTTTTCAAAAAAATCTAGACATCCTTTGCATATAAATCATGTCGCCTTTTCAATGTATTTTTAAACTGTTTTTGGGTAGGCTACTTTTACGAACACATGGAATCATCAACCATATTTTCAGTCGTTGTACTCAGCTACAACTCAAACTGTACGACTGAAGGGTTTAAAAGTTCACAGTTTACGATGCATGTTGTTACAATGTACGGCGCAACACTCTAATGCGATCTAACAGCTAACACTCTACATCCAAAAACCACACCTCGGACTCAGCGCTGAGAGATTGCGCTGGTTGGACTCGTGAATCTAGAAGAAGAAGAACTCCCTTTTTTGCAAATGCGCAGTGCACAAGATCCTGGTAAATCGGCTAGTTCACTTTTTAGCACACTTTTTCGAACCTTTGTGCCACAGAAGGAGAAACCCCCCAGATCCCCCCTCCCATGTACTGGCTGATGGTATGGTCTGATCTTCGGCTTGGAACTAAGACCCATTTAATAAAAAACAACCTTTCAATTTGATGTGGTCCAGTCAGGCGTGGAAACCTGCATTTTCCTGGGGCCAAATGTGACTGAATTTACAAAGTGGCTGGTAAATTTCAGCCCACAAGCTAGAGTGGTATTGTTGTAAATCAAACAGATATACAGCTGACACCTATAAGCAATAGTTGACTGTGGAACAAAGGAAAGAAAACTATTTGCAAGTTTGAGACAAGGCACTTTTAACACCATACGTTACTTACAGATTTGGCTGTGTTTTAAAGTGTGCATTTCCTGAATGACTGAAGGAAACGGATACTGTTAAAGCTCTTGGATTGGTTAATATAACTAGAAAAGCATCATATTAATTCAGTCCTTTAACCACTTCGGTCACCAGTGGAGCTGAGTTGACACTAGACTGCTGCACATGTTGTTATTGGTAGAAAATAGTTGAAATAAGTATTATGACATTAGATACCAGTTTCCCCAGAAGGATAACTAGATGAGCCTTGCAGTATATAATTAGAGGTATCATTTTTAACAAATGCACCAATTATATAAAAAAAACTGCAAGATTTATGAACTCTAAATATGCAATGCAAAACTTTGCCCAGATCCTCCTTTTTTACAAAAGTAAATACCCATAAAGTGAATTTTTATATCATGATTACCTTGGTCACCTGGTGTAAAATAAGGGAGGACCTATATGACATAATAGAGACAAGGAGAACAGAAGTGATCACTGTGGACCTGCAAAAGTGAATATCAGGGCGATTCTTTCTAAGAATGAGGAAATTAGTTTCATGGTTCCTCTCGGAAGTGGATGTAAATCAGATTTGACCTACCAGCATAAGTCAGCATCAGCCTAATGATTAGGGGTGTGGAAAGAAATAGTTTTGGCAATATATAGTGATTTTTGGCTGCCTGATATAATATCGATCTTTTAGTTCCTAGCATTTTTTTTTTTAAATAAAACATTTTTGCATAAAACTGAGGGAAAATAGGCTAGCTTTGTACCGCCACTCTGGCAGATGGTGCTGTGGAGCCCTTTAGCTGTGTGGTGGAGTGATAGCAAGAAAAATATCGCAATATATGGTGATATGGCAATATGGTGATAATATCGTATTGTGACCCAAGTATCGTGACATGTATTGTATCGCAAAACCCACGCCGATACAGTACTTTCCCCTACTAATGATGTCAAACACCAGAGTCAGAGAAGCTAGAGCTAATAATGCAGGTTTTTGGAACTGTTGATGAGGAATCTGAAACCGTTGTAGATCTTTAGGAAAAAAAACAATTCTGGAAAGAAAAGTATTATCCTCAAAAAGAGTTGTTTTTGCTGAACTTTAAGTAAAGAGTTATAATTTGACTCAGTGTTAATCTTTGTTAGAGAAGAACCAAATATCTGATTCCCAGTAAAGGTTTCTCCATTTTTTGTTTTGATGGATATAAAATCCCAACTGAAAGATATTTTACTGAGAGGGCAACATCCAGAAAAACAATAAGGACAGCTCACATCATTTCATCTTGTGTCAGTTTGGTTTAGCATTTTCTGATTCATGGCTACTAGTTTGTTAATATCCGATTGGATCGGAGAAAACTTGGTTGGTGCATTTTGCAGTGAAGGCACATGTTTTTTCCCTCTTAATAGGGTTTAAATACATTTAAAATTACTTTAATTCCTCATGAACACTGTAAATTATTTTTCTTTTTTGTTTTTTTAACCCTACATGGTGTCCAACACGTTTCCCATCCCTATCTGCTAAAGTCACTATAAACATCCTATTGTTCTTCAACCTTTTCTTTTGCTTCGGAGCTGATTGTGTTAGTGGGAAGACAAAACGTACACTTCAAAACGTTTCTGCTCTTCTAATCTGGTTTATCTATTTAGGTCACAGAGACAAATGCTCCTTCTATACTTTAAGTTTATGATTATTCCACAGATGCTGGATTGCAGCAGATGGACTTTGTAACAATTCCTAAGCATTAAGACGTCTTTAATATCAGAAGATAATGTCATTGTTAAATGTCAGGATGACCCTCTAGATTTGAATTAGTTCTGACATGTTTATGGCTTCTTCAAGATAACCTTAACTCCCCATAGCAGTAAAGATCAGCTCAGCAAGCTTTACTCAATATTTCTTTGTTCACATAAAAATTTGTGTCTCTGGAATCAGAGGATCAAAGACACAGATAACTTACAAGTCAGGAAGAGTGGGCTATTTTGTAATGTAAATATTCATACAGACTTTAATGAATATAAAGCTGACACTTCAACAATTATATCAATGTTGTGCTCTTGAAATAAATAAAAAAACTGGTCATTTCACAATTTCTAGGATTTTTGTTTTTGTGCACATTTTTTTCATAGTTTCGCCATATTTAGGGTTCCTTAGGGCCTTGTAACACTTTGACGTTTTAGACAGCGTATGCCGATGTAACAGAATTTCCTAAATCTGGAATACGCTGAACTTTCTATGTATTTTTTAAATTTTGGGCTTATACATAGCATATTCATAACGAGTCCAGAACTTATGTCGAACGACAGCCTAACTTATGCATAGGGCACGGCAGCGTAATGCCCATGAAATGATGCACAAGCGTCCTTTCATGCCAACGTACCTCCTGTAAACCCCCTTTTATAACAAAATGCTGCCAATACGCCATTATACAGTAGCTGTAATTTAGAAACACTTTCAGCGGTCATTTTGAACACGTCAAATACAATTAATATTTGGTAGAGATAAGATCTTTAAAGTTACACATAAGTTATGCTCAAGTTACTCAAAGGATTTAGATAAGTATGTCAACGATCAAATAACTTACCTGTAACTTATGAGCATACACTTGGATACGTCTCCAAATTTTGTGACGTACTTGTCGTATGTTGACGTGTGCCAGCGTGTTTCAGCGTGCTCATAACTTATCCAACGTAGTCCAGCGTTTTTGCCAGATTTTTCCTATGTCTGGCATATGCTGGTCTAAATCGTCAAGGTGTGACAGGGGCTTTATGAGAACAATCAGCTGAAAGCTGTATCTTTGTAATACATGACAGTGTTGTTATTAAGGTCTCAAGAAGAAACATGATGTGCTTTACCTGACTGTCTAGAAATTGACGGTATGTTATTTGAGACTCAACATTTTGTCTTTCTCTGCTTCTCTTTTCTCTGAAACAGAAAATGAGCCCATTGCCAGAGAACTGTTGTTATGTTCAACAGACTCACCAGTGAAGGAAGTCCTTTGCAATCCCCCGGACAACACAATATTTTCAGAGTGTTACACTCAGCAGCCCATTTTCAAATTGTGCAATGCAGCAAACCTTTTCAATTTTCACCCATAGAGTGTTGTTGTGTAAACTGGGATTTTAGAAAAAAGTTTCCATAATAACCCCTTTCTGTTTTGCTCAATATCGTAGTTTATTATTGCGCTCTTTGCTAATTTTACAAATATTCCTTGTTTCTTTTTTTTTTTAATATGTGCCTCTCTGTCTGCTTCCCTTTTTCTATATCTTATTTGACCAGCCAATAGTATTTGGCTGTGCAATACAGTTGTACACAATCAATAAAAAGTTGGGAAGCTAAGGGGCTAATCTTCTGGGTTCGATCAGCTTACCATAAATAGTAGCTCCTGCCTCCTGTTCCTATCACCCATCCCTTTACCTTCCACATGGTCAACAGTCAGAACTCTATCCATGCTGAATTCAGACAGCCTTCAGCTTTATGGAAGTCATTACGCAACAGACACCCACATGAATAACGCTGGTCAAACGGGGACTACAGCCTTCGGGGAAAGAACATCAAAGAACAAAAGTTATCTAAGTGTAGTGAACTAATTATTATGGTGACCCCACTTTAACTGTGGCTTAAGTGTTTTTACTGATTTGAGGTGTTTGGATCCAGCCTTAGTCTGTTCTATTTGTCCTTTTCTTTCATTTTAATGTCTTTTTTCCATTTTTTTATTGTTAGTTTAAATCCTTTCTACCCACCATGCTGTTCCCTGCATGATTGTTTAAAGACACAGTTTGTAATTCTTTACTGAAAAATATTGTTGAAATGGCCTTTTTGTTTAACCCTTTAGAACTAAACATAGTTTGCTGGGCAGACTGACACTTCTATAGTTCAGATGCAATGCATCTATAAGCTTGTAGCCTATTTTCCTGGACTTACTCGGGCTCGGAATTCCCGCTTTGTTTCTGTGGATGTGACGTCTAATGAGTCCTTGTTGAGTGGTTCCAACCTAGCAAACAGTCATAGCGTTATATTCCAGGTGATTTTTCTCTCAGACATCAACGGCAACTCCATGTAAGGTGAAAAAGGTACAAAAAACCCCAACAAAACTTCGAGCGCAAGCTACATGCTGCAGTTCTGTGTTTCGGCCATTGGTGGCAGTATGATTAGAAAACTCCATCATGGCTTTTAAAATAAACTCTCATCACATCACACGTCTGCTCTGATTCTGGTCCACAGCCACTTTTTTGAATCTCCATTAGGGTTGCAGTTAACGATTATTTTCAAAACGATTATCTATGGATTATTTGTTGAATAATAATGAGATAGCAAAAGGTTCCTTAAAAACGACTTTCTGTGAAATCAGGTGAAACTAAAACTTCTAGATAGGATAGAGCATACTGACAGCCGAAAAAGATTTTTATCTGATATGCAAAATCATGACTTTTTTTTACAACTTTAGTATAGTTACTGCTCTGTCCGCTAAAGGCATCTTTTAGATCCCTATACTCCAGTTAACAATTAATTGAATATTATATTAATTTACGATGATTTCAATAATTGATAAATCATATTTATTGTGATTGTTTCAGTCCTAATCTCTATTACTTTTAGTCACATAACGTTTCAGACCTTGGTAGTGCAAACAACAGTGTTGCCTTTTGCCATCCAGCTCTTTGTAGTGCCACTTCTAAAGCGATGTTACATGAAGCTCACAGAGATGCATCTACTGTATAGCCCCATTGTTTCACTTCAGCTGCAAGCTGAACCTAAAAAAAGATCAAACAATGTTCTAGAGAAGGCAGCAACCAAGATCTCTTCTGTAACTATATTTGGTTAGAAGCAGAGGTTCTTCATCACACCTCCGGTTCTGTAAGTTCATGAAGAAAAGCAGTAATTAAACTGCTCCTGTCCACTGGCACTGCTTGATAAAACTCTTCATGGACTGGAATGATTCATCATTAATTGAAATGAGTACTTTTAAATATGCCGTGTATGGCTCATATCCCCCCGGCCTTTTTGCAGGACTGATGTGGGTGTAAGAAAAGCCAGGTGAAAATTTTTGAAAGCAGTATTATTTAATATATGTTTTTAAAATTTCAGAGTTGACAAAGTTGTCTTTTTGAATGATGAGTGAGAAAATCATTGAGTCACTGAATTTGTGAAGTTTTCCAGTAAAAAGAGCAAAATGATTTCAATCCTAACAGAAATGCTGACCAATCACACTCTGTCCGACCAAGTAGGATGAACCTTTTAATCCAAAGGAAGATAATTAAAAACAATCCACTGGACTTTGTTTCCAAGTTTGAAGATGTTTCGCTTCCCATCAAGGAAGCTTTTTCAATTCAAAATGTCAGGAATAGCGTTGAGTTCGAGGTTTTATACAGTAGCCGAACAAATCTTGGCTTCTTTTGTTAGCCTGCAATGCCCATGTATACCCATGTATGGATTTGGATTGACTATGATCTGGATGACTGAGAACCTTCACCAGCAAGAAGAACCTTTTACAGTCAGTGAAACAGACTGTAGACCTCTCTCTTGTATGTTTGGTTTCTTACTTTATTCCTGAATGGAGTCATACACATCCATCACATTCAGAAATAATCTCCGAGCTGAAACACTTAGCCTCTGCCCTGATGCTGCCTCTCTGAGTGTCTGGGACCAATAGTAATCCAACGAGATAAAACTTATTTGCATTACTCCCTGGTGTTAGGAAGAAACTGTTTTGTAGGAATATACTAAGAACCCAATGAAGTTATCAAAATAAAGGCATAAATATTATTTTATCAGAGTCTAGAGCTACAGCCATGTTCTATTGCCTCTCCACTGTTGAACTCAGTGGCCTCATTGAACAAATCGGACATCTTTATTGATTCTTGTGACATCATTGGACTTTCCCTGTGTTCATTTTGCACTCAGGGTCAGCAAACTAAAGAGCAGATGGCAACTGTTCCCAAATAGTGTTTTATATGGCAGAAAACAAATTAGCTTCTTCAGGAAGTGCTGAAGACTTACTGCGGTATATTTATTCTGTCACCTTTTCTGTTGACTCACCCAATATTAACATTGACTCCTGTAGTGTTTACTAAACCATCAATGTTTTCTACTGGGAGGCTCAGCCTTTTAGGTGAGTGGATTTTGTCCAGAAGCATAAGACTGTCAAACTTGTTCTGAAATTTAAAATATATGGGCTGCAACTAACTTGATAATCGATTAATCTGTCGATTATTTTTTTCTTGGATTAATAATCGGATTACGAAAGGTTCCTTAAAGAAGATTTTATACAGAATTAAACCAGGGAAACTAAAACTTTTAGACTTGTGGAGTTCTGGATAGAGTATATTGACTTGAGGAAAAGTTGTTTTATGTCTTAAATGCAAAATATGTATACATCTTTTCACAATTTTGATATAGTTACTGCTCTAATTGGGTTGCTCTGTCAGCTAAAGGCACGTTTTAGAGTCTCTACAATCCAGTTGACAATTAATCGATAACTGCATTAGTTGACGATTTTTTCAGTAATCGATTAATCATGATTAAACAGCTAAATATTTTCAGTCGTTTAAAAAATACAGTTTTATTTTTGAAAAGACTCGCCCCCTCCACTTTATAAAAGAGAAGGATCGCTTATTAAACACATAAGGGAGCATGCACAAGCCCATTTCATCTCATGCATGGTCTGTTTAAAAGTTGCTGCTCTCATCGCTCATACAAGCTTACTTTCCTCGAGAAGATTTGCAATTTTTCCACTATAGCAGACTCACCACTGGTAAGTGAAAATGGGGACGAGAACGTAGGATGGCCTTATGTAAACGTATCACCAGAATAATTGACAATTAGGAGGACCACTTATTTTGAAAAAAGAACATCCTCCTTAAAAGTCGTCAGGAAGCATCTGTTCCAACAGTTGGAGTTCCGAATTCTCTCGAGTGGTGCCCGACTTTAAACGAGTAAATAAAGTGAATGTGATCGATCGTTTATCAAGGGGGCAGGATATTGTGGCGGAAGGTTCGCAAGCAAGTTTGGTTGTGGCCGGTGTCTCGAAAGCATCTTGCTAACCAGTTAGCAACTTAGTGCTAGTAGGTTCCCAATGGGAAATTCCATTGGGACCAAGTAGCACTAAATTGCTAACCAGTTAGCAACTTAGTGCTAGTAGGTTCCCAATGGGACATTACATTGGCACCAAATAGCTCTAAATTGGTGACTTAGAAACAACACTGTCAAGGAACGCTATGGACAGCGGAAACATGCAAGAGGAGGAGAGTTTTGTGTCGGTGGTCATGGATGAGTCTCCTTCATTATACATTAAATTATTCTTATTTCTTATTTCAACAGTTGCGTCTATTAGTTGCAACATATGAATCAAGTTGCTATGACCAAAACAATTTGATTGACAGATGACCGTTCTATATGATTGGCCGAATTTAGGTGTACAAGCTGACGTATAACTAGCTGGCCTGCATAAAATAATGAAAAAACCCCACAGATTTAAAGATAGGATTTTCTCAAATTTTTCTAAATTTCGTACAATATTGTCTCATAAAGAGTACATTTATATACATGTTTAAGCCATAATGACTTGACATTTAAATATAACTTCCCTACGACTTTAAATAAAGGTTTAAATCACAACTCTAGTTCCATTCATTCATCATTTCTGTTACCTACTGAAGTCTCTGTTTCTCTTTTTTCCCCCTTAAGCTTCCAGCATTTCTTCTCATTGTCTTCCTTCTTGAACAACTTGAGCTCTAAAGAGAGTTGCTCTTGGAGCAACCTGGTAGCACTTAGGTAAACTTGGTTTAGCGCAATAACAAAACTTTGATTCAAAACACCAGTGGACTTAAGGGCATAAGGCATCTTTAAACCTAAACCAATGTTAAGGATGGTATGTTTAGCCAACCATACATGTTACACATAATGCCACTAAAAACAGACCCAATAACAGGGCAGCTCCTTTATCATTGATTGATAGCCCTGAAGGTAGATTCTACCTTCATCATCAGGCACTGTTAGCTCTGTTAAAGGGTAGATAGCTATCTAGACTTGAAGCGAAGTAAATGGCTATAACTGGAGCTGTGTTGCTTCAGAGGAGGATTAAAGTCCCAAAATATCAGCAGAGTAAATGGTGCCAATGTCTTGTCTGCTTCTGTCGAGGCGTGTAGACACTCATGCCATTTCTGCTGGGGTGCCTGGAATGCCAGCTGTTGCACATACACAGCAACCCCCCCAGTGTGATACTCGTCTGTGTAGTTAGGATTTGGGTTTTGACTGAACAGAGAGCACAAGTGGTCTGTAGTTCAGTGAATGATGGCGTTCCAGTGATGAGGCTGCCATGGAGTGGCTTTAATTTCCTCTTAAGAGTTAAGTTTTGTTTACAGAAATGTAGATCTTCTGTGCAGGCAGGATGTCATCTCTACAGAATGTTTCATTTCTGGATATCATGTCTTATTAAGTCTGTATCGACAGCTTTCGTTGCCGATGAACTTTTTTGTCTCATTTCTGTCACAAGTTATTTCTAAATCTGCTGATGGTTAGGGAGATTTATTCCTTTATCCATGGAAATCTGGACAAAGTGACAATTAGCCCTGTTAAAAATCAATGATCCTGATATAATCAGTTATCTTCCGTAAATGAGATTATTCCTGTGATTATTCATCTGAATAAGGAGTCTGTGAAGAGTAGGTTACATTTCCTGCACTGCTTCCTTGTTTCCAACCAAAGTAATCTTACTTGTTCGAAACGCAGACACGACATGCATTTTTTATGTTTCAGTATTGATTTCCTACAAAAGGCTGCAAAAAGATATGTATGCTCTTTTTCAGACGTTCAGGAGCATTATTGGTAATAAAATGAACTTAGGC
The DNA here is from genome assembly GCF_000732505.1 of Cyprinodon variegatus. NCBI lineage: Eukaryota > Metazoa > Chordata > Actinopteri > Cyprinodontiformes > Cyprinodontidae > Cyprinodon > Cyprinodon variegatus. The sequence continues at coordinate 63,094 of NW_015152015.1, read as the reverse complement.
ATTGAATTCTTTTTTATTGATGTGAAAAGGAAATAACCTTCAGCTAGACACAGACAGAAAGCAGTATTTAACAACTGTCAGATTGCAAGAACTAACGGTTTAGGAATGTTCTCTACATCTTCTGAAGTGAGATACATCTAGGAGCTTGTATTCTTTCAAACCAATACAAGCTTTTGTTTTTCTGGCAGAAATAAACCATTTCAAATACTTTATTGTACGCGCCGCAATCAACGCTTTAAATCAACCTAGGAAACCAGTCTTCAATTCATTTCAGTTTATTTATATAGCACCAAGGCACTACAATCAGATCAAAGTTTTCTATCTAAGGAAGAGCGGGTGATTGCATTGACTCATTGACTCGAAGGCAATCCCTCACTCTAAGCATGCTTGAAGCGACAGTAGAGAGGAAAAACTCCCTTTTAACAGGAAGAAACCTCCAGCAGAACCAGGCTCAGTGTGAGCGGCCATCTGCTGAGGCCGACTGGGGTTCAAGGAGAAGCATAGATACCAAAAGCAGCTGTAAAAGGCGGCCCCGTCCAGGAAACACACAGCCAGGCAGACGAGCTCCGAGGCAGCTCCCATGTCAGAGGATGAAGAGAGCACATCCAGCCACAGGCAGAGAAACAGGACTACACTGGAAAACAAGTCTATCTGCCCAGATTAATTAATTAATTTAGATGAATTGGAAAATGTATTGATAAATTAATTAATTAAACTAAACTAAACTAATCAATTAAACTAAAATAAACAGCCTTAGATATATCTGTACACTGAGGCCTACAAAGTTTGCCGTAATTTGATGTTCTGCTTGATTTCCTTTAATAGTGTTTTTCTTGTTTTATAATTTCTTTGATGGATGTTTCATGAGTTTGTAAGTAGCCTACATTTAAATCTCCAGCTGTCACATGCACTTTTATGAGGATGCATTGTCTCTTAGAGCTGCAGTTATACACCTTAGAGGCCAGAACTGATTTCCCCCCAGGGGACAATAAATCATATTCTGTTCTATTTTAATTACGAGGAAAGCAGCTTCTTATCACACTGCAGTAAACACCTTAGTCTTCCTGAGATAACAGACCCATGAGGGCTGCAGACTGTATTGCAAATATGTTATCCTTGTACTTTTCAAGAATGATGGGTGCACTGCCCAACATTTCTTTTCTGTTGTAAAAAAAATCAATAAATATGCACCTGATTAAATTAAGTAATCAAATGAGATCTGGGAAAATATTCATAGTGGCACTACTTTTAAAGATCAAACCTGATCCGTGTTCTACTTTAACAGAGACGCCATCATTCATTCCTCTCTCACAGCTGATGGTGCCATGGGGAACAGTTTGGAGAACAAGGACACTAAAACAGTCCTTTAGTAATCAGATGTGCATTGGATTTGCCAATTTTAAGAAGTCTATCTCCCAAATGAAACCAAACACGTTTATAGAGAAACAGACAAAACAGGCGCTCTGACCTTTAAAAATAGTATTTTAACGCTAAACATTCTCATGTAAAAAACTAAAAAAAAAAACGTGTTAGCCTTAGCGAGTTCTTTTAAACACTGACCTGACCCTCAATGATATCAAACAGGCCCCTTCATTTTTATGAGTACCCGCCCTTTGACTGACATCTGGGCCATGTCCAGCTCATTTCAACACAAACCAAAATTACACTGAAATCAGGCCAATACACTGACTTTTAAAGTGAACTCCTTCACACGCTGTCATCTTCTCACCCTGAGCTCCTGTAGGCAGATAAACACATGTGCTAACCCCCCACCAGCAGACAGAGCCAGGAATCCAGTAATGAAGTGACCGAGCATAGGAGGATTCCACCAATGGACAGCCCATAAAGCTGAACGTTTTTTTTTCTTTCCACACAATAAAACAGCATCAGTGCGCCGTGCATAGCCACCTTACAGCAGCAGCAGGCGGATCAGAGCAGCGTCTCTAGGTCAGTATGTTAGTTTGCATATTAAGGGACGCATGATAAACACCGCCTCCAATATTAAAGAGGGGGTCTATAGGCAAAGAGGCAAAAGAAGGAAGGCACCCCACCCCCTCTGCAAGGCCCATAAAAATCCTGTTGAGAACTCTGAGCCAATCTAAATTAAGTACATCAATAAATTTAAGGGTGCATTCAAAGTTTAATGATCCATTGGTGGAATTGGTAAAGTAATCTTCTGAACAGTGGCGGCTGGCCAATAGAAGGCGCTAGGGCGTCCCATAGACCCACCCAATGACCCTGATCAAGCCATAAAAAAAAACAATTTTTTTGTATAATTGAATTCTAAATTAACACTTAAAGTATGTATGTATATTTTTCAGATGTGCAAGACAAATATTTAATCTTTAATGACTGTTAAAGCGTCATTTCATTTTTCGTCAGATTGATGACGTATTTCCGGCCTAGTGCGCAAAAATCTTTGCCCATTGACTCGTTAAAAGTTGTACATGCGCAGTAGCTCCTCTGCAATGCAAAGATATAGGAGAGCTCGGGGCACAGCTAGGCTGCAACCTTAGGTGACAGGAAGTGTATCTGCTCACCACCTCCGCCAAAGTGCAGATGTTTTGCAGATGATTGACAGGTGGAGTCGTGGGATTTGGAGAAGAATTGGAGAGAGAGGGAGAAATGGTGCAAGAAACGTCCTTTTCCAGGACATGGTTTAGTAAGTAGGCTTGGCTAACTGCATGCAGTGAGGCTAATGCTTTATTCTGCTTTCCCTGTATCTTTTTTCAAATGTCAGCATCTGACCCAGCATGGTAGGACTGATTTAAAGCACTTTTTAGAAAAGGCAAATACGAACAATCTGGGATTCACATGGAAAATAATAGAAGATAGTGTAATTTTTCTGGTTGCTTGTTGGTTTACATAGTTGCTCCTAAATAAAGACATTCTCAGAAAAAAAAATATAGTGATAATACCTTCTCTATTATTAAAGTGGTACAATATATTTTTAGGTGTGTGACCAAATATTGGACCATGCAAAACACAGATTTATCTTAACAAAGCCAAAGGGCAAGATTTAAATTATGTGTGTGATAACTTAGTATACATTTTATTGGCTCTTGGTGTACGTCTATTTTGAATTTATAGACTCCCCCTTGAGAAAACTACATCACTGGTTCTGAATCAGTGGTTTTCATACTTAAAGCTCCAGGGTGTCATGGAGAAGAGTACCTGCATTTGTAAGGTTTAGAATGGGTTGTTATTGAACCCATTCCAGGTCTGACTTCAGTACGTCACAGTTTTTAATTGTCAGGATACAGTTCAAGGCAGAGTCACAGGGTTTCCTCTAAAACAGAGTAAAATGTCAAATCTAACCCTCTCCATTTGGGTTATGCTATCTGTTCATGCAGCTTAAAATGAAAAGCTGTCTTCATCTATGAAAAGAAAATAGTCATGTATAGAGGTGTTTGAATAAATAGTTTCTTTAATTATTATTAGATTCAGAGTGTAAACATCAAGTCAAACCGTTCCGGTTCCTTATTTACATGTCCCAGTTAAATCCTCTGATTTCTGCTCCTATTTATAAATTCTGTTTAGTTTTACACTTCTGGCTCTTGGCTCAGACTGAAACACAGATTGGTCTCTGTTGATACAAGCAGTCGGCTCATTGTGGTTAAAACCTGGCCAGCGCGACACGAGGAAGCTTCCAAAATGAAATTCAAACATTTGGATATGTACTCACATAATTTGGCACAACGTTTCATCTGAAGTGTTACAATTAAAATAGATTTTTTTTCTCATCAGAGGAGATCATGGCATATTTATTCCCTAAAAAATAAATCCTGTTTAAAGCACTCAAAATGATATTATTGGATCATTCTCTAAAGATGGAATTCTGTGTGCTTCAACACTCCATATCCTTCCAGCTGGTTTCTCCGATACGACACATCGTGTTTTTCTGCTCACTGCAAACACTTGTTCCGTCTTTTGGAATATAAGCTCAGCTTTATTTTTACAGTCCGCAAAGCAAAGAGAAGCATATTAGCTGGTGACTGAAATGGCTCGGAACAACGCTCACAGCGTGGGTGTTTCAGATCAGTCTAGTCTGAATAAAATCTGGCCATGTGACTGGCACACAATATCCTCCTTAGATTTTCTTTTTCGGTCCCAGCCAATGATAGTGTCTAGGATGTGCCAGTTTGAGTAAGAATATGGATTTTTTTGTTATTTATATCCTGAGTAGGAGGAAGTGTGCGTAAGAGGCTCAGCAACTGGGTCAGTGCATATGGATTCAAAGCTGAGTAGGTGTATAAAAGCTGCCTGCAAGTATGTAGCTACTTGTGTGTGTGTGCGGGCTAGTGTGGGTTTGTGGGGGGAACACATCAGTCCACTGGGCCAGATACAGATAGGCCAGGTAGTACAATGCTCCGTCTGTTCCCCCTGGTTCAAACAGCCCTTCACAACATCCTATTTATAGGCAACCATGCAGGCCGAACTCCATTCATACTTCCTAGGTTGGATCTGAGGAGCTGAGTTTCCTGTGGCATTCCTCCCTCTCTAACTGATCTGTTTTACGTTGCGGACCGATGTGTCCAAAATGTCCGCCACACCACATGTGCGAGTGTTACATAAGCAGTGTTTGTCAATAGATCTTCTGGTTGACAGGAGAGATGGGGGCAGAGCAAATGAGAGACCAGCACAAACCCATATGTCCAGTATCCATCTGAGGGATACAGTACATGTTAATCACTAACCTCCTAGCAACAAACGAGGGGACAACTTATCATTTAACCCTTTACCACCAAAGGTCAGGTGTAGAATAACTGAAGATGGATAGTTCCCCAGACTTTCTGGAAGGCTTTCTTTTGGACTTTGGCTCCCTTTTACAAGGCATACTTGAGATTTTCCTTATTTTGCTAATCTAAAATGTAAATTAAAAGATTATGTCATAAAAAAAAAACATATGTGTTCAACTTCTGACCCTGTCAATGTAAAACCAGTGAGGCGCCTAGAGCCATTGGCCACTCCCTAACATCTAAACGAGGAACACCTTCCCTTCCACCTGGGAAAGGTTTGAGTGACATCTCCGCAGCACATTTTATATCACCCAAAACACCTCTCTCAAGGTGCTTTTAAACTGAATGCATTTTGGGCTTCAAAGCATCAGATTTTCATGCGTGTGGCCTGGGGGATCCCAGAGTCAAGCAGCGTGCATCGAAGTATCTAGAGCGCTGCGTCAGAATTCGTAATCCTGGAGTTCAGAAATCGGCTTGACGTGGAGCGTCAGCCAATCAGAAAAGCTGATCCAGGAGTTTTCTGAGAGACAGACACTACATTGAAGCTGTGATCGCTTCTGCAGCACTGTCTTCATTTGAGAAAAAGCTGGGAGAATGTTGCGCACAAGGAAAAGAGAGTGAGCTCTAATTATTCAATCCAATAAAATATTTAATAAATACCCAAATTAAAAACAAAAGTTTTTACCAAAAACCTTAAAAACTCTTTATATTCACTTTCAGCAGTTGTAAACGGCAGCAGGAGATCCCCCACAGGCTGCCCACTGCAGAGATCTCCAGCGCTGCCTCCCACTGGTATGATGGAGGTCTGGTGCTCCGAGTAAGAACTGAATATTTGAGTGGGATTATAATCCTAATGAACTGACTGCACAGATTATGTTTGGAGGTGGACTTTCTTGCTTAAAAACATGTTAAAACAAATCTTCCAGCCCATCAAAGTAAATAAAGCCAAGCTGCTCTTTAGCTTTTAGCTAAAGAACAGAGTCGATGAACCAAAACCCCGAAGCGCCAAAGCAACTTTGCAAGTGTTCAACCGTTTAAGCGTTTTTGACAGTGAAAACGTGTTCAGCATGAACTCACCTTCAGAGCTCCATCCTGTTTGACTGAGAATAAGAATATGAATATTTTGCTTAATTGCCTTATTGTAGCATCCAGTTCTGCTTCAGACTTTTTGTCCCATATCTTCCTGAAATATCCTCTTATAAAGTGTACGGGTCATGGTTGGATTCTGTGATCTCAGGTTTTTTCTATGATAGCAAAGGTGTCGTCATCACACAAGAGACTGATGTGCATCCTTTTGGACTTCCGTGAGCGACTTTATCTGATCTCTGGGTGAACTTCCAGTTGAACTTCTGCAGTGAAATTTGCTAATTAAAATTTTTTTTTAGATCCCTTAGCTGATGCAAACGCCTTCTCTCTTTGGATCTTATCAGGGAGTGCGCTAAAGTGAAGGTCTAATAATAGAAGACTGAGAACTCATGTTCTTATATTATTTTAACAAATATAATGGCCTGTGTTTACTTTTAGATTTGATTTTGGAGCAATTGACTTTTAATGGCAATATTCATTCATTGTTGAATCTCTGGCTAGTTTATTTCATTATCTGTCATAGAATATGACAATGGTCATTTCAAATCAAGACCAGATTGAAACCAACCATTATTTTGCTAACCGATTAATTTTTTGATTCTTTTCTAGGTTAGTTGATTTTTATTTGGGTGGAAAAAGGCTCCTTAAAGAAGATTTTATACCAAGTGAAGCTAAAACAATCACTGAAGGAGTTCTAAATGGACCATATTGATTAGGGATGGAACGGTTTATGAAAACAGTCGAACCTTTCGGTTCGACTGTCTCAGTTCGGTTCGCGTGTGTTGCGTTCAGTTCTCCTTTTTCTCATAGGCGAAGCGTGTACACTCCAGAGCAGCAGGTGGCGGTACTGCGACCAAAGCCAAACACCAGTAGTAAACTAGAAGAAGAAGAAGCGAAGCAGCGTAGCCGGGTATAGCAGAAAAAAATCTGTTGTTGTGGAGAATTGTGTGGGTATGGCGAGTGGGAAAGAACAGGAGTTGGAAGACGCGCCAGCAGCACTTTATAAGTCTGCTGTATGGGACCACTTTGCATTTAGAGTGACCTACGGAAAGAAAGTTGTGGATAAAAGTGCAACACTGTGCAAGCATTGTGCAACACGTTTTGTTTATGCTAAAAGCAACATGACCAACATGTCAGGCTAACAATCAACATATACCGAACTGAACTGAAAACCGTGATCACGAAACCGTGAACCGAACCGAACCTTGGATTTTGTGAACCGTTCCACCCCTAATATTGATGCATTTTCATCTTGAATGTAAAATATTTGAATATTTTTCACAGTTTAGGAATAATTATCGCTTTGAGTGGGTTGTGATGTGGATCTTCTTATGCCAGTTAACTATTAATTGATTTCTAAATTAGTTGACAATTATTTCTTTACTTGATTATTTACAATTAATCTGATTAATTGTTTACCCCTTAAACCACAGTATATTCCAGCAGAGGGCCAAGTAGGACAGAGATACCTGTAGGTTTTGTTGAGTTTAGTTGAGTTAGTGAGGTCTGTTAAAAACAAACCAGTCTAAAGGATTCGCTCAGCTCTGTGTTCATTCATATAGCGAACAGTTGGAAGCAGAGATCATAGCTCAAACCTTTTTCAGCACTAATCAGGATGAGTGTAGCTCAGATTGCTAACTTGAGCGCATTAATGTAATTTGCTGTGTCCTGTGTTGGATCGTTACCATCCAGCTGTCCCCACGACAATGGGGGAAACAAAAAGGGGAATCATTATGAGGACAAGAATAGAATAGAAACGCTCCAGTGTCATTTATAGATAACTGTAATCACAGCAGTTTGGCTCCTGATTATTAACTCCTCATTACTTAGATTTTCCAGTGTGATACAACAGAACGGGAGATATTCATCTCATTTATTTAGAGGATAGATCTCAGAGGTTCAAAGTGCTGATTAAATGGAAGGCCCTGATATGAGAAGAGATTAAACAGCTTTTTTCACATTTTTCATTAGTTACCATTCAATGAAGAGACAAACAAATCTTATGGAAAAGTAATGTTTAATTTAAAGAGCATTAACCTGGTTACTTTAAAGTGTAGAAACACATTCTTTTTTTCAAGATGCCTATTGCCCAGATCTGTTTTTGTTCTTATGCTTTAACTAAAGATGTTTGTTAGTTATGATATTTTCTTCCTACCAGATGAAGGGTGACCAGATCTTAAAAAAAATAATTGGTGAAAACTAGGCTCATTTTTTCAATGTTACTTTAGATCACACCCCACTCCTTTCAAATTTACAAATAACTTCAGAATTAAAAGAAAATCTTTCTGTGACTGGAATCACCCAGTTATCAATCTTTCTGCAGCCTTTCTTCTTTATTAGTGTTCAACTACTTTATGTTTATTTAGTTTTAAGACCATCGTATGCAGGTTGAACTTGGCACAGCTCCGACAACAATGTTGCTTATCAAGCATTTAGGATAAGTGCCTGTGAATATTTTATGACTTTTTAATTATTTTATGCTTTTACTTTTTCTTATTTGACCGAATCAAACACAAGAAAAGTGCTTCAATTTGTGTGATGGTGGGAAACAAGTGAACAATGCAGGACTGTCCCCCACAAATCAGGACATCTGGTCACCCTAAGCGACATGCAAGTGGAAAATAAAGAGATAATCCACAGTTACATGAAACTGTTTTTATTTAAAGAATATAAACTGTTTTTTTATTTTTATTTTCACCCCTACATTAGCTTCCCAAAGCTAAAAGAAGACATTTTTATAGCAAAAAGAGTTTAAAAAAAATGACTGGCAGGAACTGTTGCTGATGGGATTAAATGCGTTAAAGATCAATGTTGCGAATTTAGAGGATAAGATTTCAGCCAAATATTTCTTTAAAAGACAGGCAGTAAATAAAATATCTACCAGTCATTAAAGCTACAGTGTGTAATAATTACAGGGATATACAGTCAGAAATGTAATATATTATACATAACTATGTTATTTATCATCATCTACGAGCTCAGCCTCTTAACCTTAATATTTGCGTTGCCTTAGAATTCGTTATTTATAATTACATAGGAGCGGGTCTCGCAGCCATGGAGGCAGACATCTTTGCTACGGCAGCGCAGAGGCAACAAACTAGTGATTGCGAGATCGCCCATTACGCTCGAAAGTAACTACGGCAAGTTGTTTGAGTTTACCTGAAATCTATACCCTACACAGACTAATGAAATACTATCTGTAAAATTATCTATGTAAACAAACCTCATCACTTGTGAAGGTAGGTGATGCGGATGTCGTGGAAGACATTTTGTCCCGTAACGCTCGCCATACTGTTGGGGGGGAGAAGCGGTGGGGGGGAGATGTTCATGTTGCTGCGGTCTGCAGTCTGGATGTTAGATGTCGCTGAAAATAACACACTGTAGCTTTAACGGTTAATGAGATCAATTTATATGATAACAGTGACAGGGAATTTCTTTTATTGTTGTAATGTTAGCACCACCCTCTAGTGGGTGCCATTATTCATTCACCTCACTGCTGTTTGTAAAAGAAGTAAAGCAGGCTACATCAGAGCCATGAATGGATCCAGATTCCCGGTTGGGGTTATTTACACTGTTTAATCCTGACAAGGATGCAAAATAGATGTTTTTGGAAATTTAAACATTAGATAAACTCCTTAATTTATCCCCTAAACTGCGGCCATTTAGCCGTGCTGCATGGAGGAGCAGCATAACTTCTCTGCTGTGCTCATAGGTGGAGAATATAATAAAAACTAATGGGCATTACACTTAAAAAATGGAACATTATTAAACAAAACATGCTAACAAGGAGTATATTAAAAGGGGAAGGCTTTTGTGTGTTAATGTGTTTTATCTTAGAAATATATCTAGTTTAATTACATTTTTTTTTATTATTCAGGCTGTTTTTAATTCACTTGGCACGATAAATTATCAAAACATTATGTACCTTTTAAATCAGCGTATTAGCTGTCCGCCCACTTAGTTTCAGCCAAATCTTTTCATGTGTTTTGTAACATTTTTTTTCTGGTGTCCAGACTAATTCTAATTAGTATTAAACATGAATAAAAGTTGTCTGAAAGCTCATATTGTGACTAAATGTGCTTTAAGAAAATTACTTCTGAGGGTTTGCATACTTATGCAGCCACATCTTTACTTCCCCTTCCTGACAGAATTGTTGCGCTTTAAAAAAAATAAAATTTCCCACATGAAGGACTCCACTTTCACATTTTCACATGTGGTCCACATCATTTGATTTCCGGCTTCGTGCTTTAATGCTCACTGAATTTGCAGTAATGAAGTAACTGTTCTAATTATGTGCTCATGAAGCAGGACACCATTTTCCTCTCATGCCATCATCAGCCACCGCAGAGACAGAGGAGCTGTAAACGATGGATATTTGAAGGGACTTGTGATGGCGCACGATGCAGTCGACCATATTTGGGTGACTCATGTAATGCGAATCACGTGATTTTTGTGGCGGATGATGCACAGATGCCTTCAGGATTTATGGGAGAACTGTCACACTGACTGAATGTCACAGAGGAAGAGATTTGCGGAGCAAAGATTTTAGTATAAAACTGTACCTCTGGAATAACACCAGACTGCATCCATTCTGTCATGGAGGCAAATGTTGGCAGTTCGCTTCGGAAAGAAAAAAAAAAAATTAGTCGTTTTGGAAGCCTTCCAGCCAGATTAGATTAGAGGCTGTTAAACATGCATGTTAATCTTGTGGTTTTGGACTCAGATGAATGAAGTCTGGAGAAGGAGCAGAGTAGGATGTTTTGGTCTCTCATTCATGTAACCTGTCATCATACATCAGTGGTTTTCCACCACTTTGAAGCAACTTTTTTCACTTTGATGATGGACACTATTTATTCATCTTCTGTTATTTAATAAAGATGTAAAGCATGTATTCCTTAAGGGCAGTCAGAAGTTTTTCTGCTCATCTCCTCTTAGGATTTTAAATCAGCATTTAAATCTGAAGGATTTAAAGTTATTTATGTTACACTTTTGATGCTTTGCATTTTACGTCATGATACTGACCAGCCTTAGGTACATCTTTTATTTAAAAAGCACAGCTTACTGAGTTTCTTTAAGCCCAAAAACCAGAAGCAGAAAACAAACTAAGATACCTGATGAATGCATTAGCAGATGTAGCAGCTGCTGTTTAATGTTAGACATTATTAACCCCAGAAGTAGCATTCTGACTTGTTTAAAGTCATCATGCAAATCCACATTTATATATTACTCCTGTTGCTTTATTGCTTTGTCTGGACTAAAGGTTTACAATCATAACTTTTATAATTATTTAAAACTTTATTTGTGTAATCTAATGATGTGGTGAAGTTCTGCTTAGATACTGCAGCAACGACCAAAGGAAAAGATTTCTGTACTATTTCTCTGACTAAGCAGACCCTTTGTCTGCACTAAATGTCTCAATTAGATCGGTAATTATATGGTCTATCATGGAGATACTCATTGACTTTTGATTGCCGCGGAAGCCAGGACTTCTTTTAGTTAAAAAAAGATGACTGAGTTGAGATTAAGGCTGCAACCAACAATTATTTAGCAAATTGGTTAATTTGTAGACTTTTTTTCCGATTCATCGATTAATAATTGGATAGCAAAAGGTTCTTTAAATAAGACTTTTTGCGAAATCAAACCAGATGGAACTAAACTTTTCAACTTGATGAGTTCTGGATAGAGCGTATTAACAGAAGAAAAAGATTTTTATATTAAATGCAAAATGGTAACATACAGTCTCTATACTGCAGTTAAGGATAAATCAATTACTAAACTAGTTGATGATTATTTCAATAATCGATTAAATCAATGAGTAATCCAATTAATTGTTTCAGCCCTAATTGAAATCATGACTATAATGTATGTAGACTACTCATTATATGCACATCTCTTGAACAAATAGGGGCATAAATAAGAGGACTTTTTGTTTTGCAAAATGCTACTAATTTCTCCAAGTTTTAATGTCCTCAAGGATCTTCCAGAAAGTAGGATGCAGAAAGACTGAAGCGACAGCCACTTTGTCTTAGCAGGTTATTTTGATCTGTGTTTCATCATCCCTCATTACTATCTTTTTTTCAGCACTCTATACCCTCTTTGTTCACAGATCTAAAATACTATGAAAGAAATATTGAGGATGGTGGCACTTATACTTCAACAAAGAAATATTATCACCCTAGTAGAAAAAAGGGCTGGTTGGAATAATAATGTGACATATAGTGGCAACCTTGTGGTTAGAACATAGAGCTTGTAATCCTGAGGTTTTGAGTTAGAAACCCACTCCCAAAGACTGCCACTCTGGGTCTCTGAGCAAGACCCCTAACCCCGATTGCTCCCCGGGCGCCCTACGATGGGAGCCCACTGCTCCTCAAGGGGATGGGTTAAATGCAGAAGTATATTTCTCCGGTGTAAGATCAATAAAGTTCAATTATTATTAATTTTTTGCAGCAAGTGCAAGTTGCAGTTCATATATTACAGTGGGATTTTAGTTAGTTTTAAGTGATTGATTTACAGTGATCGATTTATTAAAATATTCTGTCATCTAACAGATCCCTGATAGGTAATGCTGATTATTGAAGCCAATTTAGCTTTTTTTGTCTCCTCCTACATGAAGGGATTAAAAAATGTAAACAAATCTCAATCTAATGATCTTTTATCATTTATTAACGAATCAAACAAATATTATGCATATGCTTCACATGATCTTAAGCCACTATTGCTTAATGAGCTAATAAATTGGTGAACAAGATGCAGATATATGGGCCAGCTGATGTATGTATCTACCTTTATTCGGTTTAAATCGATCGATAATCTGATCTGCATCCATCTGAACAATGGTTCTGATCCTGTCATCCAGACTGGGGCCAACTGAAACAACTCTGCATGTTTGTGGAGGATGGGAGCAGCACAGAACTTTTGGGGAATGTTCATTTCCATTGTGTAACCCAAGGAAGGGCGATGAATAGCTGAGCCTGTTGTTCAGCTGCTCTCAGAACTTTCTGCAGGTCTATTCTAGGCGCTCAAAAGAGTCCAAACTGCTAACATACCTACAAGTCTGATTTTTTTTCCCGCCACATGTAGCAATATCTGTGCATGTTTTAGTAGACATTTGAATATTCGTCATATATCAGACACTTCAGAACATTCGTTTTTCATTATTCAGAACATTCATTTTTCTCTGTATATGAATTTAAAATAAACCTACTCTTTGTGTTTTAACTAGGGAGGGCCTAGTCAGAACACATTCATTTCTTTTTTTTTTACCTTTAATTTTCAATCACTGTTTTATATCTACATTTATACATGTCCATTCTTGTTACATTTCGCATCTCAACATCTTTACGCAGATCATTCTAGACATTCACCTTCATCAAGAAACCAGTCTTAAGTCCGAGCTCTGCCACAGGTTATCCAGGGATTACAGGCAAACAGAGATACATTTCCTTTAAAACAAACGTTGGTCCCATCGAGACGAACCTATATTCATTGACTCCACCCATGGATATATAAATCACAATACTTGCAGTGAAAGGTACAGCAGTAGACATAATGAACATCCAGATTAAAGTAATAAAAGTACACAGTAATGCGAGTACAAAATTAATTCAAAAGGTGCAAAAACAAATAAATAAATAAATAGAGGTGTCAAGGTTACAGCATGAATTTAGTTATAGGTCTAAAACACTTTCTTTCTGACATGATATCGATATTGCAGCATTAAAGTCGCAGTTCCAACCATTGCATTTCCGAATTCTCCCGAGTGATGCACGACTTTACACAAGTAAATATAGTGAATGCGATTGGTCGTTTATCGAAAGCATGCTTGGTTGTGTCCGGTGTGTCTGAAGCATCTTGCTAACCAGTTAGCAACTTAGTGTTAGTAGGTTCCCAATGGGAAATTCCATTGGGACCAAGTAGCACTAAATTGGTGACTTAGAAACTACCCTTTCAAGGAACGCTATGGACAGAGGAAACATGCGAGAGGAGGAGAGTTTAGTGTCGGAGGTCGTGGATGAGTCCCCTCCGCCATACATTTTTTATTTAGAGGACGAAAGTGGGGACGGAGATGTTGTGGAAGAGGATGCCAGGGCGGCAGAAGCTTGGTTTGGTGTAGAAGGCTTCCAGCCGTACATTTTTGAGCCCTTGCCTCGCAACGCTGCCAGTTCTGTTAGCTCTACGCCTGCTGAAGACACAGACGTCCATCCCCGTGAACACTGGGACAGGACTAAGTGGGTATATTAGCCGGGACATATGAATCAAGGTGCTATGACTGAAAAAATTTGATTGACAGATGAACGTTGATATATGATTGGCCGAATGTAGGTGTACAAGCTGACATATAACTAACTGGCCTGCATAAGATAACAGAAGAAAAAAAAACAGATTTTAAGACAGGATTTTTTTTTAAATAGAAATTTTCTACATTTTGGGACAATATCATCTGATAAAGAGTACAATTATATACATGTTTAAGCCAGATTCGATTTGACATTTAAATATAATTTGCCTACGACTTTTAAGCACTGACCCGATTCCAACATTAATGAGTCATACATACTTTTATGTTTCATTTTCTTTAGTGGAATGATAGAAACTGTTTGTTACTCAAAGAGAGAACAACACTGAAGAAATAGGTATAAAAACAGATATGAAAAGCAGTGTTTCTATAAACTTGATCCAATAGACATGTTAGATGCAGGCTGATATATTCCAATATTTATTTTTTTGGCTGATTTTATATCATTTTTTGGATATCAGCATCGGATCAGCACATCCCTACTTTAACATGAACACATATACATTAAAAACAATGTATTATGTGAATGTAAATATGGCTAAAGTCTAAAATATTCCAGATTTGCAGTGACATTTCTAATCTGATTTGCTTTGTCTGATCATCCAGTATGTCCTCCTTCTTCCTGAAAGGTTAATGTCTTAGAAACTGTCCAGACACCGTTTATTTTTGGAACATTGTGCGGAATAAAGCCACCAGCTCCATCAGCAGTCTGGGTTTAGCAGAATAAAACTAGGTCAGTATGAGGACGGTATTAGTGGTTTACTCACTTTTGTTGCCAGGCGTTTAGACAGTAATATCTTTGTGTTCAGTTATTTTGAAAACTGAAACTTTACACAAGCATTACTCTGAATACATTGCATTGAATCAAAGCGCTGTATCTTTGGGAGGGATGTACTCACTTCTGTGTAAATGTGGCTAAACTTGGCAAGAACTCGGATAAAGAAATCATTTTTTTTTGCAAAGCAGCTACAGGAAGTAAGACTTGAGCTAATCTGCTTTCATATGGCTTTTATTAAGCTTCGTCTTTTTTAGCGCTGCCAAACTTTAAGACATGTAGCCATAAAGATTTAGTGACAGGACTTTTCTTCAATCGAAGTCGCAGTTCTATAGGATCAAAGTCTTTTCTTGATCCACTTTCTAAAGGGAAGCTGGTGTGTGTTTAGCTGCAGCAGTAAATTGGAGCACTGGGCTGTTGTTCTTTCATCTCTCAGCCAATAGCCTCACAATATCAGTTTACCCTGGATGGAAGGTCAATTAGTGCAAGCGTGTGTCTCTGTATCGGCCACTATCATCCGCTCGTCTGGCGGCTCATGACCCAGATAGAGAAGATCGATTGAGCTGTCCAGGTCTCTTAATATTTCATTTTTTATATGGCTAAATAAACAGACTCCAGTCTGAGCAGGATGAGCTGCAGCATCACTCAGCCTATTCACTGCTTCACTTCACGCTCTGCTTTGATGAATGTTCACAGGGAAATTATGGCGCGAGCCAAATAAAGAGTCTGTGAGTCGAGAGAGATTCTGAATTTCATGGATGAACAGAGAGAAAGGAAGCAGCAAGCGCTCGCCATTATTTGCTCTCCTGTGCAGCGGAGGAGACTTCTCAGAAGTCCAGGCTGAACTACGGGCCATGAAAGGTTTTATCACCCTAATGGATTGTTTCTTTACATTCCAGAAATATATTGTATAGAAAGAAAAAAATGTTACATACTAGTGGTGAAATGAAAGACTGATGCATTTTATGCTTTTATTCTTTTCGTCCCGGTTGAGCTGCTGTTTACACCATTTATGTGTGAACTTTATCTCTGATTTAGAATCACATCCATGTTATATTTATAATAGCGCTGTGTTCAAAATATCAATTCTCTAGATTAATTTCACAGAAACATAATTTATTTGCTGTTTAACGTTATTTCAAAGTTATTATTATTATGTTGAATAGCTACTGTCATGTTGCTCAGGTATCAGCTGAGAAAAAAATTTGATATACCAACAATCATATTTGAGGTCTAACCCGACTGGATGAGATGGAAAAGAGTAAATTTTAAATATAAGAATTGAAATCAGATTGATTGTTGAAATTGTAATTGATAAATAACGTAAGTGCATAATTCATCCAATGTAAGAGAGTGTTTCTATATGAGTAAACATAAAGACAACTTCTTAAAAACATATATATATATATATATATATATATATATATATATATA